>NC_091939.1:15692838-15817838 GCF_041260155.1 Ptychodera flava | reverse complement strand
ACATACCAACAATTTCATTAAAACACAGAATGACAGTTAAAATATAAATGTATGTAAAATATAATATATAAAATATAATATATATATATATATTACACACACACACACACACACACACACACACACACACACACACACACATATATATATATATATATATATATATATATATATATATTACAGTATTATATTATTACATATTACAGTTGTCGCGTGGGGGGGTCACCCTGTTTTCAAAATTTGGAATAGGGGGGTCACCCTGTTTTCAAAATTTGGAATAGGGGGGGGTCAGCCACTTTTTGACGTCAGCAAAAAATAATCCACCGGCCCCCCCCCCCAGGCCGAAGAAACTGACCAGTCCCTAATTTTAGCTGAGATGACTGACTTCTTGGCTGGGAAAGTGCCTCAGTGCTGCTCTGGAATTTGATACAAAAATACTCTGTAGATCATTTTTACTAATCAGAAAAGTATTCTCGATTTACCATTAGGAAGCGGAATCTTCATCACAACCGTAGTGGTCTTTGCAATTGTCATGGTGAACCCTTTCAGCATTGACACGCAAGTGGAGTTTCTGCGTGACGTCATAGTGTACTTGGGGGCTTGCTTCTGGACTTTCTACGTGGTCTATGACGGTGGAATCAGTTTCGAAGAAGCGTTAGGTAAGATCACCCCCAACGGCGTCATCTTCTGTAGGACCCCCTAGCTTTACGATTATCAGTCAGTTATTTCCGATGTCCCTTTACCTATTGCGGGATTCTTTTCTGTCGTCTGTTAATTTGATACTAAAAACGGTTTCTTTCTTTCGTTTTACTAGAGTGGCAAAAGGTAGTCATTGTGAAGAAATGTTCTCGTTGTGATAATAGTCATACATATGATCACAGAATAGTAAGCAAACAGCAAAATATTATCTACTATACTTAATAATATATCATTTGCGAGATATATCATTCTTTCTTGTAGTGGACAATATTTTTCAGTTGAGAGGGTCGCACCTGCGAACGCGAAGTGAATTTCTACTGGTGCAGTTTTAAATCAAGAAAATAGAAACTGTCTTGACCATACCCTGCAATGAAATTTTTGTCTTGCATTTCAATTTTTGTTGTATTGGAACGCATGAACTTGACTCATGAACTAATTCAATATGGCTTAAACATTATGTTCTAGCTGGATATGTTTCGGACTGTGTATAAAGCGAGATGGTAAACACCCGATTTTCAGTACGTTACAAACCCACACAACTTTCAAAGTTGGTTGTGTATTTCTGACGAAAGAGACCTTTTAAAGACACAAAGTCGCTCTTTTTGACCTTTTTATGATATTAAGAAAATGTGGACACAACGACGACTGTACAAAACTACAAAACTGTCAAAAAATTACCCCTCTGCTGAATGCAAATAGATGATTTTGTTTGTGACCTCTTGACAAATTAGAGTTTTCCTATTCCGATTAGTTTTCCTATGACGTATAAACATTGCTACAGTGTAAGGGAAAGTTTCTAGACTTATATTATCTGTATGAAAGGCACTACCACTTAAGATTTCATTACAAAAGATTGCATGAGATCCAAACTTTATGTAAAAGTGTCTGTTCAGCCATTGTGAGAATGGCCAACGAAACTTTTTTTTTTCTGGAGACGCTAGACCGTTAAATGTTTCACTTAATGTTTAATTTTGCCTGCCTGCAGGTATAGCTTAGAGGCTGTGCACAGTTGACCAGCATATGTCAAGAAGTCAAACAACACAAACTTCTTTTCACATCAAACAAAATCATCAAACAAAATTCATGACTTTGTCCTTGAATCCCCCGAAATATCAAGAATCACGTGACATATCATGATCATGCAACTCGAGTTTCGATTTTTATTGCAGGTTTCATAGGTTTGTACGTCGGTTACGTCATCTTAGTCATCATTACTCCAAAGATTTTACAGTGCTGCTGCAGGCAACAACCTGAAACTGAAACTGAGGCTGAAGGTAAGCTGGTTGTCGTCTGGTGATTAGTTTTCCCGCCTACTTTACTTGCCTCACTCCCATGCTGAACACTGGCTCTCAATTCTGGTTTTGCCAAGTGCTCGCCCATTCTTTTTACAAACCTTGTCTGTTGAAGATGTGTAATACATTAAGCCAGCTCCTTCTTTTGTTAATAAGTTACAGTCTAGCCCTTCTAAACAATGATGTGTCACGTTGACGACTTGCATCCGTCCGTATCGATAATTGTCTTCCATCTTTTGATATCACTAAAAATAGCGGTAGCTCGAAAAACAGCGGCCTCTACCGGGAACAAGACTTCGTATAAAGACTGTTCTTCTAACTTTAACCGTAATCTTTTTTCAGACTTGGCTTCCGCCTCAGAAGAAGCGCCACCACCAGATGACGCAAGCGAAAACGATATCCTCAGACCTCAACAGCAGGACGATCAGAGGCCTTCCTATGGCAGCGTCGAAATTCAGAAAAGTAGCGAGTCGGTCAACCAAAATATTTCTGATATCAACGACCAGGGTTCGGAAGGAGAAAGCGATGAGGATGGTAAGGTCATTTCCTAATGATAAGTAAACCGAATATAAGATCCTCAAAAAATGATTACTGTAATTATTTATAATATGTTCATCGTCAACGTTCTGTAAACGAGAAATTTTCTTATTCGTCTCCTTAAATTACGTTACAAGATAAACTATTCAGCCTTGACCATATATATATATATATATATATATATATATATATATATATATATATATATATAATGGTCAAGAAAATTGTTGTAGGAAGTTAAAGTGCTCGATGTGGAAAGCGAGCACATATATATATATATATATATATATATATATATATATATATATATATATATATATATATAGAGAGAGAGAGAGAGAGAGAGAGAGAGAGAGAGAGAGAGAGAATATATATATATATATATATATACACGCTCTTCTTTCCCGCAATGAGCACTGTAATTTCTCACAATATATATATATATATATATATATATATATATATATATGTGTGTGTGTGTGTGTGTGTGTGTGTGTGTGTATGTATATTTATAAAATGTCCTTGACATATATGCAATGATGTTGTTGTCGATAAATCAACTCTTTAGCGTGGAGTTAAATCCAGTTGCCGACGATGATATGGACATTAAACACATGCAGACTGTAGGGACAAGTTGAACGATATGCATTTTAAATGGATTTTGTGTTCAAGATAAGAAACTATTTTCTGTCGGAGTGAAAATACGGGGAAATATTATATCAAACTTGACGAAGCTTTCACGAATGCCGATAAAGTCTATTTATTGAGGTATTAAATAGGTAAATTGTCATATTGTCAAATTATGAACAAATATACAATTGTTATATCTTTAAAACTATCAAAGAGTGCAAAGTCTCAATCTTTTGACATAATTGGTTTATGTTTCATTCCGATGAGAACTGGTTTACTTTATGCTGCCCATCGAAATATTTCAGTCGTTAGTCGTTAGTAATCAATATCTACTTTCATTGATCAATGTGCACGTAGATTCTTTCACCTACATTTAAAAGCAGATTTCAAATTTGACACGTTTTGCCGCCAACATTTCAGACGAATACGGTATCGTGATGCAACCTGGGAGTTATCCGCGAAGAAACAGCCCCGGGCAGTGCAAGGCCTTCTGGTTGGCCGTTTCACCGATCGATTTTGTCGCATGGAAGACCATGAAATGGTATTCAAGGATATATGCCATTTTATTGGTTAGTATTTTCTCATACGAGTAAACAAACAAACAAATAAACACAAAAACAAACAACAAACAAACAAACTGCCAAAAAGTGAATGGTCAGTCGTAAAAACGGAGAGATAAACTGAGCAGATCTATCGTGAATACTGCACTGCAACTTTCCTGCAGGAAAAGGCGTTTCATTCAGAGATATTTTAGTAGAGGACACTGAAGGGGCGCCAGCAAGGGACCGACTCCTATTACATGGCCATCCTGTATTCGGTAGTTTCTCGATACATGCATCATAATTTTTAAAAAATTAAGATTTAGCAAACCAGACTTTTCCTGTTGTGCTAGACGCCATTTTCAGTGGGGTCATGCAAAATATTTGTATTAGAGTGTTATTGGTTGTTGACATCAAACATCGATTCCGTACACCCTCTACTTGTCGCGATACTTTCAGTTTCTCATCATCTCGATTAATTTCAAAATGATTACAAGATGCGACTGGAAAGACATTCACAGTCTTACGGCCATCAGGAAAACCCCAAACCAAATAATCACTCACTTTTCTTTCTTTTTGCGCAGGCGCCGACTAAACTCATCGTAACTCTGACAACGCCGCTGGTAAAATACAACGTAGAAAATAATAACTGGAACCGAATTCTAAACAGTCTACACTGGTTTACGGCTCCGATATTCTGCATTTTTGCTTTCAATGGTAAGGACATCTTTTCCAAAATCCAGTTCGAGTATTAAGTCGTCCAGGTCCTCCATCTCAAGTAACTTGTATAGGATAAAGCCCAAGTACGAGGGCTCTTCTGGTATATAAAGTCCAACCCAACGATAAAATGTCGAGGCCGCAGGCCGAGACATTTTATCGTAGGGTTGGACTTTATATACCAGAAGAGCCCGAGTACGAGGGTTTTATCCGACTTAAAAACTATCGCCCCTAACTGATATATTTTCGTTTTCAATGTGTTTACGTCAACCGTCCCCTTTGTCAATGTAACATGTTTAGGATATGAATTAAAACTTTTATTTGTGAAATAGCCTTCCACTGTAATGGAACATCCTATAAATACCCTAGGGCACATTATATAAATGCCCTTGGGCACAGCAGATTTTGTGTTGCAGCTGGTTTCCGCTGTGTTACCAAATTTCAATATTAAAACGTACCAGATGTCTACAGAATATGACATGTTCACTTTTGATTGGACAGTACTTTACTACGGCGCTGTCATTCGTTTCTGCAATTTGGTGACCAAGGCTTTATGAGTAAATAAAACACCCTGAATTGAGCACTCTGATTGGTCAATCAACAGTAGATAGTTTTTAACATAGAATATAGCACGTTTTTAGGGTACGCTGTATGTTGCAATACGTTGCCGTGTAGCTCCGCAATAGAGCAAAATATTTGGATAAATACAGGATGGCTTACGTTATGGTAAAACTATCCGAAACCGACTTTTGTGACACCCTCTCTTAATTAGACATTGCCTTGATTTGCCGGTTTTTTATTTTGTAATATGAGGATATCTGCTACATTTTCAGTTGCCTTCAAACCAGTCCATGACGATTTTCTCGCCTGGCAGTTGACCCTGTGCTTCAGCTCGGTGTTCTGCGTTCTGACATTCTGCACCTCACGACACTGGAGGGCGCCCATCTACCATCCCGTGAGTGTCACCCTATCTTCATCATACTGCCAATTTGTGTTGGCCGTCACACAATGATTTAGTCAAGGTTTCTTTCTGTGGACAAATTGACTCAGCAGGTCCTTGGATTAAGGTCAGGCTTTTTAATGACGTTGGAGAGAATGTTTTATACAATGAACGAAATTACGAAATGAGACGTGAACTCGTAGAAAAATTGTCCGCTGTATGATTTAAACGAGTATCTCACTGGAGTGAGCAAGCTCTTGGCGTCCGTACTCTTTGAAAACTTGGGCTCAGACGGGTCGTTCTGTGCATAAAGCTCCTGCTAAACTACAATTTTTGGTACTACACTGAACCATGTTTACAGAAATACGAGTGGTATATAGGGTGGCAGGGTTTGGCACACCACGCTCAAATCATGAATATTCCACCAACAACTTAGCAAATGTTGTATGGGGAAAAGTGGCAAATTAAATGCCTTTCTGTGTGAAAATTACACTCATCCATGTCGAAATGTTTTTATTTATGTTGACCTTTATGAATTAAAAGAACCTTCAGCATCAATTGTGGGGACCAAAACAGAGAGTCGTTTATTGCGTGTGAACTTCAGATTATAAATACTGAGTATACCTAAGGACCTGTCCAGTCCTCGAGAGAGTTTCCTCTTTAACCCGTTCACCCCCCCCCCCCGAATTCCATATAAATAGGTCAACATCCACCATTGATAACATCGGGTTTGGGTCAAAACATGGCGGCGAAAGGGTTAGCACAGTGGTTAAGAGACTGCACTGAGCTTTGGATCAAACCTTTCTGGGCAGATACTATTATTAGTAGTATGCTAGCATTTAAATTTGTTTAATGTCCATAACAAGAGACGTATTGAATAATTTGATGCTGTTCATTCTTTATTCCAGGCATTTGCATTCTTCGGCTTCATAGTCTGCGTCCTATGGATTTACTTAATCGCAAACGAACTGATCAACATACTGGAGGTAAGAAAGGACAAACCAGCGAAACGTTCTCTCCTCACACACTTTCAGTCACAGTCCCTCTATCCACAGGGACTGTGTTTCAGTAAATGCTTTATTGCAGAGTGATCAACGGTGTCCATTGGACATGCTTTTCATTTCAAACTCGCAAATAAAAATGGCGCTTTTGTGAGAGAGTAACGTCCCTTCGTTTGTTTCAGACTGTCGGTCTCATATTTGACATCAGTGACGAGATTCTCGGGCTTCTGCTGTTGGCCATCGGCAATAGCATACCAGGTGAGAAATCGGCACATATGCTGAACGTTTGTACAAAAATTCTTAGGGGAAGATTTAAGATCTTGCACACGAAAGAAAAAAGTATGCCAATTTTAATTTTACTAAAATACAATTGCAGTTTTAAATCTACGTATTATGGGACAAGCTGGCTGTCAGTTTCAGCATCGTAGGACAAAATCAGAACATGTTGTTTGAGGGACTGTTGGAGAGACTCGTGTGGCTCAGAATTTCTGACGCTGTTGCTTTCTTCCTTCACAGATCTGATTACGAATAGGACGAATGCGAAGTCTGGATATCCGGTCATGTCCATGTCCGCCTGCTTTGGTGGTCCGCTTCTGAGTATCCTTTTCAAAGTCACTAATAGAATCTCACACCCCCAAGGACCTGGGATCAGATTCCTCACACGAGTTGGGGATATTTTGTCTCACACTCGCCTGCGGCTCGTGTGAGACTAAATATCCCCAACGAGTGTGAGAAATCTGATCCCAGGTCCTTGGTGTGTGAGATTCTTTTTCTCACATGACCACAAAATGCGTTAAATTCACATTGGACACGTTCAACATTATCCAAAATCGTGACAACTCTGTCGTCTGCCACTGTACTCTGACCCGCTTATTTTGTAGTTCCGGTCCGTGTGTTACTCGTCGTGCCATTGGATAACATTTTGCGCGTGGAACGAAACAAACTGTTTACCATCCAATCAGAGCTCGTTTAATATTTACTGCAGAGTGTGGGACGATTTCTGAGAGTGTGGGATCGATTTTTCCCACACCGTCGATCCAACACGCCACACTAATTATGCGGTAATCCCATACCGAAGTGGTTGGGGAATATAAGCATAATGAAAAAAGAACACCGCATCACATTTGTGAATTTCAAAGGAGTGACAAACACCCTCTTTTATATATACTTGTGTTCTGTGCACTGCTCAGTTAGGGCCTATATGTAGGGCAGTGTGTTTCTCTGCATCTTGTCGGGGTAAAATTTCGTTTTTTATTCACTTCAATATAAATGTCTACCTTAACGCCTGTGTTCAGACATGCTACTCGGCTTCGGGTTTGCTTGTATCTATCGTTCATTGAAGGACGGCCGTGACGTCATGGTAAGGTCAATTTCAGTCATCTCATCGCTTGCGCTCAAACACGGCGACACTCAAAGCGTGGCATGTTTGAGTATTGTCTTGTCTCGCTTGTATTCATCGAACCTATGAAAATGATCCAAGAAACCTAAATAGATGTTCATAACAATAGTATGTTTGTAGACCGCTGTTTACCTTTCTCCCAAATGGACCAGTTGAAGAAAGAGATATTGCCAATTTGCCAACTTTTGAAAGCTGTTGATGGATACTTCTCACATTCAAATAAATCATTGGGATCTGATTATAACATACAAATAAAAACACCTTTCATATTGCGAAATGAAAATCAGGTAAAACATCGTAACTGTCGATTCAGCTTTCCAGTGACAATATGAACAACACTTTTTTGAAGTCCGGGGAAATATCAATTTTCGTGATTGAAAAACTAACTGATATAGCGGGAATTTTCCTTCATTCACAGCTCAAGCACAAACCGTTACAAACCCTATTATTTTCGACGATATCGGTGAGTCTTGTGTCATCGCTCTTCATCATGGTCTGTATGAGGTTTCGCGTCACCAAACCGTACGGGATCTACCTTCTCGTCATCTTTCTCTCCTACATCGTGCTCGCCGTACTCATAGAAACAGATGTCATCAAGACGTGAGACCCCCGGGCCGCGTGGTGGCATCAATCGGACAGAGGAGTCCCAGGTGACGACTCGGCCTTGCCACTTTGATTGAAACGAAAGCCTAATACAAAGATTTTGTCTCCTGTGACCTCTGGAACAAGCCATGAACAAATGAAAGGGTCGACATGTTCTCCCCTGAGCGATCAGGAAGGTCAACTTTGAAAAGAAAGACTAAAACACCCAACAGTAATATTCATTAAGCTTGTATTAAAGAGTCTAAACGTCTGTACATGCATGGACATGTATGTATATGTGTATTTGTATGTGTAATATGTTTGTGAATATATGTATGTATGTATGTATGTATGTATGTATGTATGTATGTATGTATGTATGTATGTATGTATGTATGTATGTATGTATGTATGTATGTATGTATGTATGTATGTATGTATGTATGTATGTATGTATGTATATGTATGTATGTATGTATGTATGTATGTATGTATGTATGTATGTATGTATGTATGTATGTATGTATGTATGTATGTATGTATGTATGTATGTATGTATGTATGTACGTACGTACGTATGTATATATGTATGTAGATAGGTAAGTGGGTAGGTAGGTATGTGCATACACCTAAGGGAATAGCTTTGGTCAACTATCGATTAAGGGTATCTCAGCGTTCTCACATTTACGCGGCCAGACCACAAGACCACTTCAGTGAGCCATCGTCCAGTCAACATGCCAATGCCCATGAGTGTACAACTCGGGTTTGGTGTATTTTGCAAAGTTAAACTGATGTTGAGACAGAAGCAGAAAGAGCGGCACCATTTGTTTCTACGTTCATTTGCGCTCCGAGAGAAGCGCTGATAGTTACGATATTAGTCGAGACATGGGTCAATTGGCCAGTGTTATCACATAGAGCGCCATCTCGACGAGCATCTACTCGGACTCTGCTTGTATTGGTACAGAAAGTTTTTCCGCTGAGGAATTCCTTGTATGCGTCTCGGAAATTGCTGTTGTTTGCCCCATACAGGATGGGATTGAGAACACCGGCAACGTGTAAACTCGGGTAAATCGTGAGGACAACATTAGGAGATGGAGTTAGGCCGAGTACCCACTTGACATTGATAAAGACCACAAACGGCAAATATCCCATGAGTATCAGCAAATACACAGCGACCAGAACTTTCAACATTCGCACTTCTTGCTGGCTGGGTCCTACGTGTGTGCCTGTGTTGTGGCCGCTGTGGGATTGAACACGGCGACGACTTTTGCGCACGGAGACGAATATGAGAGTATAACAAATGAGAGTGATTACGCTGGGGAGGTAGAAGCCGACGATACCGGTAACGGCAAACGTCAGTAACTGTTCTGAACTGTTCACCTGGCAACGAAGGATCGACGGGTAATACTCGGCATTCTTCGGAATGACAGCGCTGAACATGACAAGAGGGAACATCCATGCAAAGATTAGCATAACTGTGACACTTACTTTGTGGGTGACACTTTTGTACTTGTGTCTGTGTACTATGTAGATGTAGCGATTGATTGCAATAAAAGCTGTCAGATACAATGAAGTAGACGAGAAGTATGCGTGTAAAATAGCATGAACAACGCACAGGCCGTGTCCGAGATGCCACTCACGACGAAAGAACGAATCTATGGAGAATGATGATACCAGAAGCGCGGCAAGGATGTCGGTAAAGCTTAGGTTGACAAGGAATATGTTCGCTAACGTTCTGAGTTTCTTCTTTAAAATGACAGCAGCCACAAAGACAAAGTTGCCAAAGATTGCGATGACCGAGAAAATTACCTCAATTGTTCCCGCCAGCTGCGTTGCCCACACCGAAGGCAGCGAAATTTGAAAGTTTTCCGTCGTGCTTTCAGTTGTAGAGAAGTTCATGATTTAAAGATGTCTCGGATGCGTGAGCAGAGCTGTGCACTCTTTCGACTTCAAGAGCAACTGCAACTCTACGGCTGTATGCTATACTATATTATTCTTTCGGACTGTCTATTAAATATCACCGTCGGATATAGGGAGGTATGATTCCAATCTCAGCCTTCGACCTTCAGCTTGCAATTAAAGTTTTTAGCATTGAGTCCGTATCTTCGGGGGGGGGGGGGGGGGGGGAGAAGAGAATATAGACTTTTTAAAGGACGTAACCACTATATTTGCCGGGGAGACGATGAATACCTCAAAATGATAGTATAACGATGGATAGTGCAACTCCCCACACACAAATAGAAACATGTTTCTCGTTGTCTGTAAACTCTCTAAAAATTAAACAGTTAAAGACGCCATCTAACCCATATACAATCTTCAAGTGACCAAGTCTGAGAAACAAAAAAAAATGGATGTATCATTATTTACTTGCCCATTTGTCAGAGACGTTTTCTCTCTCTAGCCTTTAATTACTTATGTGTGTATTTATGAAAAAATAGGGTTAAATCCATTGCAAGATGTTCAGTCACGAGCGCTTATCTTACCAAAGGCCCTATAATCTTCAAAGATTTAAAAAACACGAAATCAGTAAAAATAATACATAAATAAGCTAATTTAAAAAAGCTAAAACACTACTAAAGTTTTTTTAAACTGACAGAAACGCTTTAAATATTAAAACCACCAGCCCATAAATTTACACTGTTGAACATGTCGATCTCCAAGCTGCGTCACTGTTATAAGCATAACTTGATTTTTCAAGCTTGCACCCCTTGCATACAATGGTACGGCCAAGGACTTCTTGCCTTGAAACTTAAGCTAACTTGGCCATGATACATGTAATTTGAGTTGAGTTGCAGAAATCGTCACTCGTTTTTTTCCTCTCTCTCCGATACCGCCATGAACACTTTTGACACTAATCATCCCAATGTCCTTCTGTATCAAAACCCTCACAATGACATCGGTATCGAATGCATTTCTATAGGCTTTTTTTAATATCTTCATGTGCATTAGCCTACGGTTTTTCCATCGTTTACCGTAAC
Organism: Ptychodera flava; assembly: GCF_041260155.1. NCBI lineage: Eukaryota > Metazoa > Hemichordata > Enteropneusta > Ptychoderidae > Ptychodera > Ptychodera flava. The sequence continues at coordinate 15,806,524 of NC_091939.1, read as the reverse complement.
GTGCTTTGTAATTTCGGCATAGTTCGTCCATTCCCATTGTAAAGCTCCTATTTCCCTTAAATGTATTCCATTATCAGCATCAAACTTGCAATCTACGATCATTGATAATTTGGTGACATATATGGATTTCTGTCTTTGTTACTATCTGTCATTACTGATAAAGTCAGGCAAAAACAAAAGGAAATTGACGATGGCATAATTAGTGACGAGCCGAACATTTAGGAATTTCAAATGACGATTGAGGACGGGAAATCCTCACAGAGAGGAGAGTGATATGATCTGAAACAGCCGATTGCAGAACTATGCATGACGGTGGAGAATATGAGAACGGCACAATTCAAAATGCCTTTGATGTATAACAAGGTGATTGAACAAATAATAGAATCTTTGTGTCCGTAATGTCTCTTACAAAACTCTTATTTGATTATTATGAGTCAGACATTATAAACCAGTGTCAAGCTGATCAATCAATAATTATGTTGAACGAATGTAAAAGTCACCGTTGCAAATTAAGATAGTGAGGCCAAATTGAACACGGTTTTTTTATATTCGAAGATGGATTGTTTGTAACAGTAATATAATATAATTTTTACTATAACCCAAACGGGATTCGAATCCCCCACACACTCATGGCAACATCGACTAGCTGCTAGGCCTCACAAAAAACCAGTCGGCTACCGTTTCCAACCCAAAAGAGTTGGTCACAGCAACCGACTTAGATGTTACAATTCTGTGCGCGACCGAACAACACAGTGTACAAGGAGCAGACGACACGCAGACACAGTACAAACACACATATAATAATCGGAAAAGCACGAAGCTTTTTACTGAGCTATCAGACAGACTCGGGGACAAGTAAATATCCACCAGCAGAAACTGTCCACTCAGGTTAAAGAAATATAATTTTTACTATAACCCAAACGGGATTCGAACCCCAACACACTCACTTACAGTATTGTTGTCAAAAAGGCTCGGACCCCTCGGGGATAGATAATAGGACTTTGAATTGTCTACAATTCTTTTCTTAGCTACTAGTTGTGTGGGCTTATCTCAAATCTTTTGAAGAAAGAAAGACTCATAAAGTCTTAGTTTTTCGAAAATCAAAAATTCAATTTCTCAGACAGAGCTAACACAGGGATGGCGGCCATTATGAATGTCAGATATAGAAAAATATCGGATAATTGGATAATTCCGTTTTGTGCGCGGTGAACCCCGATTTTTATTGTTGATTTGGTAAGAGAATGGTTGAAAGTTTTATTCAGGAAAGTTTGAGCAGAAGTTTTAAATCTTTCACTTTCAAGGCGAATATTCTCGTGGCATTGGATTCTGAGTTTGGAATTACACTACTTAAATAGATGTTTAGTGTATTTTGATTAACTTTCACACGTCTTCGGCGCGACAAATATAAATAGCATGCTCTTCGACACTCGCGGTGACTGCATCTGCCCTTGCCTGCGGCACGTATTCTTAAAACTGTTGATTTGACAGCAGCACAGACCTTTTTATAAGCAACTGTCTGTATCTTAAGGAGAGACTTTGGAAAATAATGCTATGTAGTTAAATTTCAGAGATTCAAGATTATATGAACATTAGTATTACTAGTGTTATGAAGTAATTTATATACATCATTAATATTTAAAATGCCTTGTGTCGAAATATGTTTTATTGCTTGTTAGAATTCAAACGGATGGGTGATAACACAGACATAGAAAAAATGTTCTCCTTGTGTGTGGTGATAAAAAAGACACCATTTCGTTAAGAGGCTCCTTAGTCTGCATTTTCAGAAAAATAACATAATTTTAATATCAAACCTTTGGATTGATATATATATCAAAGTTGCAAAATGTACTACGCCGAAATTTACACGGAGCGTTGTAGAATTGATGAGAGGGGATTATATGGTTCTGTTTACACAGAAATTAGTTTTAAGCTTAAAGGGAATGTTATAGATCAACTTCTTATTAGCAAATTAGTACCAAAATATGTTTGTGAGAATGTACTAATTAAGTGTGTGTATACATTTAACTACACACTGGGACTGTCCATGCAATGCTTAACAAGATAATGATTACACTGCGACTAAATATTTGGCCCGGTTTGGCCGGGCCAAATATTAAATCGAAGCTTCATGGGGAAAGCAAACACCATGGATACTGTGAATATCTTCAATGCAATACACTGCATAGAGTAGTCTAATGCAATGCATAGGGATGAATGTTTTCAACTGTAACATAGCATGTTCTATTTCCTTTGTAATTTTACCAATTTTTTTGAAAATGGCGGGAAATCAAAATCACTATTAAAATTTGAATTTACTTGTCAAATCTTTCACAAAGGAATGGTTTCCTAATGCAGTAAAAGCCCATATCCCTTCAGAGGGTAGAAGTCACATGAAACGAGGAAAGAATAGAAAGAAATCTTGCGGTAAATAAATTTGAAGAGTTACAGTTAGTCGGTGAGGCTTTAAACATGAAAATAACAGTGTAATATACCGGTCTCACGACAGTAATTAAAAACAAAATAGTAAGGCTAGTACAGTTAATGCTACATTAGACGATAGACGATAGAAGTGACAGTCCTCATAAGTCTGGAATAACTGTCATTTTCAATGATAAAGTCCCTCTACTCAACTGCAATAGATTTTTATATCGCCTAACTTGACCGTCGCTCACTTGTATAGGCTCTAGTACACTTGTAGACGCACGCTTTGCCCTTATCTGGCTACTCAAAACACGGTCCCTCCAAAGGGAGACATTTCATGCCAAAATGGCGTCAATATGCCCCACACTTGGCAGGCCTTGGTGAAGCAATTGTCATATCAAATTTTCTAAGCAATCACACGGGCAATTTCAGAGTAGATCTTTTGACAGAAAAAAAGAGAAAGAGAAAGAATTGTAATAATTTGAGCTTCCGAAAGTCTGTCCCCCTAGACGCATTCTATCTCAATCACAGCACAGTATAGATACTACCGTTGGGAGTGAATGTAATTATTCTCAGTTTTCTAGCACCCTCTTTTGTTCTACTCTACGTGCTTAAGTTCCCGTATCTGTAACAAAGAACACCCTGTCAACGAAACTCTCATTCATGCAGACATTCAGTGCATTCAATTTGTCTGTCATAGAAATAAATGAAAAAGATTACATTGTGATGATAAGGTGCGCCTCGGCGACAGATATTCGTACTCTCAAACTTCTACAAAACTTTCTGATCTACCACTTGTTGGGGACTCATTTTAAAGCTCTTGGAAAAGAAAAAAAACTTGCACTGTCTTAGTCATTGGAAAATCCAAAATTTTATTTTCCCCATAGAGATGGCGGCCATTTTGAATTTTAAATATACCAAGGAGATGAGTAATCATTTGCTAGTCCAAAAATTTGCACTGTGAATCTTGATTTTTATTGTTGATTTTGTACGACAATGGTTGACAGTTTCATTTAGGAAGGTTTGAGGAAAAGTTTAAATCTTTCACTTTCGAGGCGCATACAAGAAAGTGCAAAGGACAAGAAAAGTTAAACAGCCAGACAATATTCAAATACTCAATACTCAAATACTTGTTTGCACGGTAAGAAGATTCCTATTGAGGACATTTTCATAGTCAAATTGTGTTAGCTGAAACTCTTATAAGTTTCTTGGCTAAACAGATTCAAAACACACTTTAGATTGTGACTTGTGTTTGTTGTAAGTAAATTGTCTAAATTAGAATCAAAGGTGTTAAAGTATTAAATGTTGTCGCAGGATAAAGGATTTGTATTCGGTTGCTACAAACATTATTTTTCGTTGTGCCATTTCTATTTAAGGTAGTATGCGCTTCTAAAGTAAAGACTTAGACTTTGGCTAAAATTTTCCTCAAGACATCTTTCAATAATTCACTTTCAAAATCAAAAATAATAAAAACCGGGGGTCGCCGTGGAAATTTCTGTACTAGAGAAACAAATTAAACAATATTTTTCGATAGTTGAAATATGAAGAAAATGAAAACAAACTAAGACGGGGAAAGTTTTCCTTACTCAAAGAGCTTCAAAATAAAGCCCCATAATTGTTAGCTCAGAGAAGAATTGAAAAAGTTTGAGAGTCCAAATATCTCTCCCTGAGGCGCATCATGAGTACTTTCTCCACTTTCTCTCTTGAAAATTACTCGATATCTCCAAGCAGTGGCCCATTGCCCTGTCTGTGTTGATTTTTCTTCGCAGTTACTATGACAACCAGGAATTCTACAATCACAACAGCAACCGCCAGTCCCAATACGACAAAACCTAACGCATATTTCGAATACGTTCCACGGGAACTGCATTTTTCACCAAATTCTCAGTCCGGTAAGGCTTTGTGAAGCACTCCCGTTCCACTTCGGCCTGTGTGGACCTGGTTAAGTTTGGCTCAAGGGTGGACGCACTGTCGTTGTTCTTGTCGTCGTGAGCCAGCATATCTTTGTTGCTCGTGTCGTTGATTTCTGTATAACTAGGTGTTGATAACTGCGTCGCCCTACAGTCATTTTTCAAAAACTGGATCAGCTGCCGAGCAAAATCTTGACAGTTATGACTAATTATTTGGAAATCTACCTCTTCCCATTGCGAAACAAATGCAGCCAGGTCACTTGAAATGCATAGACTTTCACCAACTATATATTCCGTAACGGTCTGAGTTTTGAACTTGTAGTTTGAATTGATAATATCATGAATGTGAAAACCATCAAGGTTGTAGTCATAGTTAATTCAAAGGTAGGTGACTTACTCATGTTTAAAGCTGTATCGACGATGCGAAACTAATGGTATGTTATAATCGATCGGGGCTAAACCGTTCAAGATTTTAAAAACTCCGGTTGTCAGGTTTCCGAGACAGCCTTCCTCTTGGTGAGTGCGAGGATTCAAGCAGCTTTGTTCGGTTCTCTCTGATTCGAGCAGACATCGTGCAGTTCTCGGCTTGCAGCGGTGTGTACTGTTGTATGGGCAGTAGAACTCTGTACTCGAACAGTCAGGATCCTCTGACTCGTCACCGTCTACACCATTTTGAGCGTTGGTACCCGTAAATGTTACCAATATAACAACAACAAACATTTGAAACACACTTTTAGCAATACTCTCGCACCTTTTTACTGCATCCGCGCCTCCAATTCAAATGCTGACTTGACATCTACCTTACAATGTGCATGCCTGGAATACTTACTGTGATTTAAAGCCCAATCTAAGAGTAACATGACTATCTTTACCCCGATCATGACAGTCTGGAATTCCTGCAGTTGCACCTGCACACGTCATGATATTAATGGGAAACACTATGATAGCTTTGACCTTGATTGTATTCAATAACACCTTGACCGACTGGGCTTCTGCTTCTGCTTTTGTCATCACAGGGCTACAACTCGTATTGACACATTTTCTTTAGAGTATGCCGTTCTCAATTTACAGATGTAGAGTAATTATTTTACGTGCGCACTTACATTGCGCACACTGAAGTATATTATTTCGTTACCAAACACAGGTAATATTAACATAAGAATGTATAATTAAATGTGCTATATACTGAGAAGCTCATAGTTGAAATAAATGCTATGTATGTATGTATGTATGTATGTATGTATGTATGTATGTATGTATGTATGTATGTATGTATGTATGTATGTATGTATGTATGTATGTATGTATGTATGTATGTATGTATGCAAGCAAGCAAGCTATATATATATATATATAATATATATATATACACACACACACACACAAAATATTTTATATTTTATATATGTGCAAGTACGTACAAATATGTCTGTGTCTACTTATATAATAATACTTTACACGTGTGTGTATATGTATCCATCATATAGAATATAAGTATATATATACACACGATAACACACCCACACACACACATGGGGGGGAGAGAGAGAGAGAGAGAGAGAGAGAGAGAGAGAGAGAGAGAGAGAGAGAGAGAGAGAGAGAGAGAGAGAGGAGAGAGAGAGAGAGAGAGAGAGAGAGAGAGGAGAGAGAGAGGAGAGAGAGAGAGAGAGAGAGAGAGAGAGAGAGAGAGAGAGAGAGAGAGAGAGAGAGAGAGAGAGAGAGAATGTCGGTAATCACACAGAAAGAACTTTATTAGTTTGTCAGAATGTTTGTAAGAGCACAGCTAGTATTTTTTAAAGTTCACAAATTAAACGTTTTTACAAAACTCAGAGGGCGTGTGTAAGAAGTCACGGTCCCTTATTGGAGTGACCGTGTTTGTCATTTTACTGAATACGGACGTTGTGTATGTCACACAATCGCTTGAAATATAGTGTTGGATTTTCATCAGACTCTGTCATGCAAACAGGATTTAAACTGTTATGGGATATTTAGTACGTATACAGTATGTTAAAAGAGATAAATTGGTACATACATAATGTGACTACACCTTGTTGGTGCATAGAATTGTAAATAGCGCACTGTTTTATTACAAATAAAGTCGCATTTTTTAAAAGGCCAAATAACACGTCATGTGCTTATACTTTTATTCAGATAGACCCTGAATACAGTTGTATACATAGCTTGTACAAGGATAAAGTCGTGGGACGCGAATCCAAGACGCGCAGCCACAGCCAGGTCGAGTTGCCGGGAGAATTGTGCGCTTTGTGCATGCTACTCCTTTTACACTTTGTTGAGAGCTTGGCGTTTAATCCAACCATGGATGTCTATTTTTTACATCCATGATCCAACAGAACGGCGCGTCAAAATTGAGTCGGTGCAAAGCATTCAGTTGATTTAAGGTTTTCCTGGCCAGATGTATAGACAAAGGGGTGAGAGTGTAGTGAAAGGTCGTTGAAGACTTGCAAGGGATACTACGTTTCAAATACATGAACCAGGTACGCCGGTTTCTATTCACGGTGATCATCCCTTTACGCTAATGCGTACCGCCAAATTGCAAGTGAACTTTACGCTTTGTTAACAGTTTGATGACAACATCACCGCTCTTCAACAATTCTGCCTGTGTATTCTGCATCACACCAAAATCAACAGAGTTTATTTTCCATGGACAGTGATTTCGGAAATATCAACGTCTGGGTAGCGGTTCAGTCACACGCTTAATCCAAAAATATCGTTGGGCAGGGCCGGGGTCACTGAGTTCAGTGCGCTCGATGCTTTAGTAACAATCCCTTTCAAGTTTTTCAGCCATTCTCTCTCTTCTCTCGCGAATATCGGAGAATCTCAAAACACCAAGGTCTTCCTATTTGCGCGTTCTCTGGTAAGCCAATGGAAATCTGACCCATTCCATTCAATTCTATGGCATTCCATTCCAAAAAAACGACCGATTTAATAAGTTATGCATTCCTTGAGTATGCGTTGAAGTGTTGTGTAGAACGTTGGTGGCGCTGTTGGAAAGATTTGCACTTGTGTGGACGAGGAGGAAAAATGAGAAAGCGACAACAGTGAAATACGACAGCTCCCTGTTGAGATGTTGAGATGCCAGCGTACAATATTTAGAGGCAATATATTGATCCTTTCTCTAGTTTTCACAAAAACAGAGAATAAAGTTCATAACCGACGTGTCCAACACGCAGATCCGATCCTGAAATCATTCGAATGGTTTTCTCTGGTCTTCTTCAGAGGTACAAATCTAGACTGGCCCCCAGTCGCCTGGCTTCTCTCGGCAGCTGAGTTACTGGCTTGCCAAGGCGTTCACCCCACGATCTACTCAACAGCCTACCACTTAGTGCGACGGTCTGCTTATGTTCAGTCTTTCAATTTATTATATGTTTTGATGCTTATATGCCCACAGACTTGGAGCAAGTCTAGTACAAATCGTCCAAACCTGTACAAAACTGTATTGCAGATACGGCTTCAAACGAAGTAAAGTCAATCAGTGTTTCCGGTACCCTCCAGGACAATTGCTGCCATGAAACTAACCATCAGGAAGAGAGTAACCAGTAAATAGATCAGAAAGTAAAATCTGTCGATCAGTTTGGCAACTTCGCGCCACTCTTGTAAGTAGTAGGGCGCCATGTCTTCCTCGTTGTCGGAATCGCCATCTCTTTCACCGACAAGCCACATGCCGTGCGCCTGGTGGTGGCCCGGAACGCTACCGTACTGATGGGCCTGCAGTCCCGGTAGGCCGAATTTCACCGCTTTCACGGCGTTCTTGCGTTTCATTCCGTTCCGTTCCGAGCTAACAAGCCTCGCCCTCAGTAGCTGGGGTTTTGTGCAGACGATGGCGGCAATGTACTTGAAGGCCAGGACTCGCAGCCAGGGTGGAACTGGTCCGCATTGGGGTCCTTTGAAGTGCAGATTTAGGGTCATTGCAGTCATCATGAGAGAAAAAACAACAAAACCGATACTCACCAATAAATATTTCTCTGCAAGAAAAAAATCAATAACACAATTCAAACAATTGAAACACATTTAAACGACTGCCTAAAAAGATGATGACAAAATGTCACGTAGTTGATCGCTGTACAGTACCATAACAATGATATTAAAGTCCCCATAGCTGTGAATGTATAATGACCCTATCTCAAAATATCCTGTTTTCTAAGAGTTTTCTTTGAATAAGAGACATTAAAGACTCAAAAAGTGTATAGCATTGTCATAAGTGTCGAAAGTGACACAGAAAGTAAAGATGACAAAAACAAAATGTTGGTCATCATGTGTTGTGCATTCAAGTAAATGGCATCATGCTTATTTCCTTCAGGATCGCGTTGTGTATGTGCAGGAAATACTGCATTTGTTGTTCCGCGGGGGCGCCATTTTATGTGTGCGACACCCTTTTATAATTTAACCTTTAACCTGTTAAAATACTTAGGCATGGTCTAAATCAGCGAGCAGTGATACTTCTATATATGTCCTTCAGTTACCACATTTACACGAACCAACTTCGGTTTGAAAATAAAATCATGAAAATACTTGAACGCATAAAATTCGCAGCTTTTGGGGCTTTAAATTCATAAGGTGAGCGAAATACTTACGGATGGTTGGGAGATTTTCCGAGTTCGGTGGCATGTAAGCCGACACGGTCTCCAGGAAGACGAACTCCACGAGGGCGCTGGTGATGCAGAGTGTCATTCTTTCCCCCGAATCAGAAGGCAAGATGAATCCGACCGCCACCAGGATACAAGCCAGGAACGACGGGAAAATGAGATTGAAAATGTAGAAAAGAGAGCGCCGCTTCAGGTGCAGCGTATATGTGATCAATGGATATGGTTCCGGACAGCAAGGCGGCTGCATCCAATCTTTGGTGACAGTAATGTTGGCCAGGTGCCACTCGCTGTTCGCCCTGAAACTGTCGACGTTGGTGGCAGGGTCGATGGTGAGGTCAAGCAGTTTGCCGTTGTAGCTCCACGACATGAACGTGAGGACACAGTGCTGCTCGTCAAACGGAAAATTCGTCGGGTCGATCGGACATGAGGCTTCGAATACAATAGGGGCCATGCATACGACCTCTCCATCGCTGTTGATTATGGCGTCAGTTTTGAAATGGCGCTCATAGTCCCGTTTGACGCTGCAAAAACGAGAGAGAGAGAGAGAGAGAGAGAGAGAGAGAGAGAGAGAGAGAGAGAGAGAGAGAGAGAGAGAGAGAGAGATGTAGTTGTTTACGTAATACGCCTATTAAAAGTAAGTCTCCATCAATTGGCTGTTTGGTTGCAGAAAACAAGTGTGTACAACATTTCTTTTTACAATAATGAAAAGATGACGTCAGTTTATGAGTCATCAACTAATCCGTCATCTCAAAACTAAATGGAAAACAAAATTGTCTCAAAATAAAGCACATCACAGCACCGATATCAAAATTTTAGAATAAAAAAAAAGCACGAACAGCAACTGCACAAATTCCTGCTACAATTCCAAAACGTTGCAAGAAAAAATTGGCAGCGTCGACCTCCGTGACTGGCGACATCCATAGAGTTGCAAGCTATTACCTGTCTACGAGCACGATATCGGGGAGCCATATCTTGTCGCTTGGGATGCGAACCTCCTCAATGTTCTCATACTGCGTCGGGTCCCATTGCATGTAGTGATCTGTCCAAATCTGCATGACAACGACAAAGGGCGACAGAATTAGTGGGTGTCATCCTCAAACGTGTGACGTTTGACGTTAAAAAAGGCGCCGTAATATTTGTCATCCCGTGATGGTACTCAGTCCGTCGAACGTTTCTATCTGTCAATTTTTTAATATCTTAATAAATTTGGTTGATTAAGATTTATAGACTTCGGATCGGTATGCCAGCTGGGATTCTTTCCCCACATTATGCTATCTCGAGTATGATTTCACTGTACTGCCTATTGTATTGCAATGCCTTGAATGTGCACTTTTTGCATTTTTTTGCCAAGAGACTCTGCAATACACTGTAAGAACAACAAGCAAATGGCTAAGCAAAATGATATATATATTCAAAAGAAATCTTTCATTGTAATCATACACTATATATCATTTTTACGAGGCATCACGCTTACCTCACTTAGCCACCCCTTCAATACGATGATCTGGCTGTTTTCGTCCTAAAAAATATAAAAAAAACGGAGACACTATCAGGTGGATTATCTGCAAAGTATTCGCACATCGTTGATAAAGCCTTCTTTTACAGCGTACAGTAGATTGCCCGATGACGGTTTTTACCTATAGCTGCGTGACTATCTGGTCGTTGTGTACCGACGCCATAACGAACACAATAAGATGGCACACAATACTTTGATTTCTACCGGCGTTAGAAATTATCACTTGCCCAAGCTTGGCATGTTACCATTTGATTGTTTCGGGCTCACGTTATGACTAAATTAAAACGGTAATAACAGATAAATATTACAAATAATTGAAATGCAATAGCCCATGGGTAGAATGGCTCCATGAGAAGGATAAAAGCTACTGGGTGAATTTTTAAATGTGAATACGAGCAAGATCCTGTTGTCGATAACTTGCTGGTTTTCAGTTGCTCCAGTATACTGCTATAGTCCAAATCGAGTGGAATTGCGGACGAATTTTTTGCTTACGATTATGACAGATAGTTAAAACTTACGTTGAAAATTCTACATGCACTACTAGTGGTGGGCAGAGACGCGCTGGTTTGGAAGTATACTCACAGGGAACTCTGGCTCCTTGTTTGTTTGTTTGTTTGTTTACGCGTGTTTGGAATAAGATATATTTTTTTCTATATGCAATGAAGAACCAATAAAGTTGTATTTGTGTTCATGTTTGTCGATAAAGTTCGTTGTTTGTTTGCTTACGAGTGTAGTCAATAAAGATACTTTAAAAAGTTCCCATACAATCCGCACATACGGAATAAAGCATATACCTCCCCGTTTGCCATGAGGAGTAAGCACTCATGTGTGTCCACCACTCTCTCTAAATGGCAAAGGCAGGGGAGGTCTTTCATTTTCGAGGCGCACACTAGCTGAAGACTGTGACCTGGCCATACGGAAGTTATCTTGGTAAATATGTTGTTTTAGATGGTTTTCGTCGCTGCCCTATGTTCCCACATAGATATACTGGATATGAACGCACATCGCAGGCACTGCTTCTCAATTTGGTGTCACAGTTCTACGTGCTTACGATGAGTCAGTTGACTATAAATATCTGAACCGTCACAGTGAAAGCGGACTGAGCTCCTTACGGGAGTTAATAACTTGTCTCCCAGGACAATGGCAAGAAGACAATTTGCATCCACCGTGCAAGACGCCGGCAAGAGTACGAGGAAATGGAATTTTAGACGACACCTCACAGCACTCCTGCGTCAACTGTATAACAACACCGATGTACTACCCATCCACGGTGGCACCCCAGATTGTCCCAAACTCATTTATTAAACATCACCTAATCTAGTGTACACACTGATTAGTCAAGTACGAGTAATTATCAAAGGATTGCGAAAGTGAAGCAAAGGTAACGATTACATAGCAGGTGTTGAACACGTCCATGGGTCAAGCTGGCGTTTGTTTGGCAGGTGTTGCCAGAAGTGACATGTTCATGGGTCGAGGAAGTTCGTGAGTTTTTGATCAATATTGGTCCTTACTTCTAAATTCAATAAAGTGAAATACAGATAAAGTGATAGTTTTGTATTCAGTATTATACAAGACAGTTGGTTTTCCCATGATATGATAAGTCAGACATCATTTCCCTCGACTAAATCATGAATGCACAGCTGTGAATAAAGCATTTCTCCAAAGAGTATGTTGATTAACTTGTCATGTCCGCTGTATTTTTGGAGCTCGTTGCTGCTATCATGATGTGATCATGCAGAGAAAAACTGCTTTTAATTTCTTGTTTAGCTCAAGGAAGCAAACAAATAAACAAAGGAACAATCAAACAAACAAACGCAAGCGAGAAACAGTTCGAGATGAAGAAAACAGACTGTATTTCTATAATAGTATATTTCAATGAGATGAGAATTTTTTCTGTTCAGTGTGACAGTAGCTGTTACTTTGACGATTTTTTTCCATTATTTTTGTTTCAAATGTCGACTAAAGTTTCTTCTTCTACTCTAAGCATGTTGAGATACACAGTACTCAGCTCGTCAACTCAACCTGTACACTTGTAGACTACATTGTTATTGTTGACAAGTGAATTCTGGTCTAGAATGTAATTCAAATGTTGACAGTTACAGCGCACTATTCACAAAAGGCGCAGTGTCGATAAGCTAAATAGTGGACCGGCGTTTGAAAATGCGTTTTTGGGAGTTGAACATGAACTTGCAATTGACATACACAACAAAAATAGTGAGAAATTATTCAGACGTTTCTGCCACTGTCCCTTTCAAGGGACACCAGCTGTAATGTTTGATGAAATTGTCATTAGTTTTGTCCCAGAAAACAAGTATATTTTTATTCTACTCCCTGAAGCATGTTGAAATGTAAATGGTTAGACTGGCACACACAACGCATCATCTACAACACTCAACGTCATCGTTGAGAAATACTTTCTAGTCCGCATCAAAATAACAATAACATTGACATTGTAAATACGGGGTATTTTCGACATGATTTTCAGAGTACAGCAAGAAACTTTATTTTAAATAGAGCGCAAAAATAACGGGAAAAATATACAAAGTGACAGCTAAAGATCCTTTACTGCAGAATGTGAACTTTAATGTAATTCCAGTCGAAGGTAAGCAGTCACTGTAATCTAAATATGATGTATGCAGTCACCTGTAATCTAAATATGCCCATGTATGGTCACCTGTAATCTAAATATGCCCATATATGGTCAAAGGAGCGTTCCTTGGTATTCAAAACGCCCATGTGAGGGCGCTGTTTTTAAAAAGTGGCCACCCGCTTAAAATCTGTGATTGGTCAGATTTTCTGTTTCCATGGTAACTGTGGCAAAATTGGAACAAGTGACAGTGTATCTTTAAACTTTCCTGCAGCATGCATCCAAATTATGGTTTTGTAATTAGTGAACGGACGCTCAAAGACACTCATATCAGAGACACATCATGGGCATGACTGCGGGCCCAGCTATCAGCCAGGCCGTGTATAACGTGTATAGGGCAAGACAAGATCCGTTTTTGATATCCAAAGATGAGACGGATTCCCTCTGTGCCACTGTGGGATGTATTTTCTTTCGACGAGAAGGACTTGAATTTTAACTGCCCCAGCATCATCAAACCTCCACTGGGATCGATATATTCTCGTTTGCATAAATGGTGATAAACTACAAGAGATATGTAAAAAAATCCACTTAAACCACAAAAAGTGTGTCAATGCGAACTCAATAGGCATATCTTCATCCCTGTAAAGTCTCGCTTTCAATTCTTCCTGTCCAGTTTTTGTACTGGGTTTGTACTGCAACGCTGAGCGTTTCACTCACAGGAGCGTGCACGCTGTCGGCAGGCCAGCTACAGAAGACACACATGAAAACTTCATGGATGACCCACGCTTTGAGTATCCAATATGCGTATCTTGCAATGGCCAAGACTGTCACAGCCCAGTGCACAGAATTATATCCATGTGGAATAACTATAATTATAAAATATAGCATTAATACATTCGCAGCATGACCTATGGTTTCGTCTCTCGACGGAGGAATTCTCCTTGATGGGTGTACGCATGCGTAATTCGGCATGACAAAGGCCGATCGAGAGTCTCGTGGGCATCGTAATTGTCAGCATTTTCATTTCTGATAGTCTCTTCATTTATTAAATCGCGTCACATGTGATGAAGGAGATTTTTTGTGTTTAAATATGTAAGCAGAAAGAAATTAGATATTTCCAGCAGAGTTGCCAGTGAATATAAGCGAAAAGATGACAACCTGGTGGTCCCGACTGAGTTGAATTTATAAAAGAGAACTATAAAGTTTTAAGGAATTGCCCGACAGGTCGTCGATCGATCGCACTTGTTCCGCTACCTTGTATTAATCTTTTGTCAATATCCCTGTCATAATGCTCAACAGCGTCCTTTTTCTTAATTTGGAAAAGCAATTTTCGACCGAGAGATAAAGTGATGAATTCATTTAACATAGTACGTCTATCATTAATATTTATACAATAGAAGAAAACAATAATTGATGAATGCCAGATATCATATGTATCATACATATTTAACGACACGTGAAAAATAAAGTTACTAAATGATAAGCTTATCATCGTTGCAATTTTGTAAATGTTTAAAAAATAATTCTTACAAATTGATACAAACTGTTTTATTTCCTTTCATGGTGAACTGAACTCAAGATTTTTAACTGCCATAACTGTTCTTCGAGTCGTCGTCTCGCGTAGAATACTCGGAGACAAGAAAAAACAGGCGCTCGAACTGAAGCCACACGCCCACATGCAATTCTTTGGGGTTTTTCATTAAATGTTCCTCTTACCTGAACAGTTCCTGTATTCTTATTCTGCCTGCAAATTACAGTTTCATGTTCACCGCCAAATGTCTCTTCGAAATGATTGGTGATTAAACTACCGCTGTACAACGTTTGGTGTCCAATGTTATCGTATATGCGTGACGTCCAGTCAGGACTATAATATTATGACAATTATATCGCATACTTGTTTCACTTTCTTTGCAAGGTCATTACTTTTAACTGGATTTAAATATAATTTTGAGAAGAAGTATAAAAAATGCACTTGTTTTGTAGAACAGAGAGACAGAAGCGATTATGAAATGTTGCAGCTATTTTCCCTGTCGGTAACATCACAGTCGGTCTATCGTGAACAGTGCGACATAATTTGTACCTGGGAAACATTGTGTACAATTTTTATGCCATAAAGGTAAAAATGGATGGAAAAGCTATACCACAAATTAAAACTCTGATGGCATTCTGTATCACTTTACTTTATCACCCATCCAACAATTATCATTATTGTAACATTATTACATTAAATGAACTTGTAATGGGTATCCAACATTGGGGTTATTATATTCGTGCACGCTAAACCATGGCACTCGCATGCATTGCCAATAATGTAGGTTCAAGCTAATAGCCAACATCCATATCACGAATATGGTATTGTCATAGCAACAATGTGTAATTTTATGATTATTATAAAGTATAATTCTCGGACCGTTTATTTCTATCCGAGTATTGATTTGACATATCAATTTTGTTTTCAAGGCAATCTTGACGAGAACCTCAACCCCAGGGCAAATACAGATTATCAGTGCGGAGAGAAGTAACAATACCTGACATATCTAATTTCGAGATCAAATGACGAGAAGTGACGAAATATCAACAGAGATTAAATGTCGAGAAATTGTAAGTCTGGCTCAGACGACAGCTGACGTGGAACATATGGACTCAACACTAAACATTGTAAACAACTTGGAAAACGGCACATTCATACGATTTAGAACTATTAAACCACCAAAATGACGAGAATTTACCGCCCTGCCTTTGCATGAGGTACTTACCGCAATGGAACCGAACAGTCGCAGTTAGAAAATGGTATGAGAAAAAATCTAGGGCCCTCTGCGAGAGTGTGGAAGTGATATAGTCAAAAAGCCAAATTATTAAACAAACAAACAAACAAATAAACGAATGAGTGAACAAACAAAAACAATAATAAACGAATAAATGAATGAATAAAAATCCTGTACCACATTTTGGAAGTCACAACTTCGTAAAGAAGGTGTGAAAAGTACCGTGATTGCATCTTCCACACGGAAGAAACAAATGTCATTGCAATCGCTACAAAACGATTCGGCATATCAAATATGATATGAGTCTACGACATTTGAGAATATTGTCGGTTTCTTGCGAGACGACAGTATGCTAAATGGCTGCAGACGGCATAATGAAAACCTGAGGGTTCACGACATCATCAGTCACGAACACAACTCACAAACTTCAAATCAGGCGGCTTTGAAGTGTTCAAAACCTTCATCAAACAGAAAGATTTTGCCGTGTCACACGATAATTTCGCAGAGAAAGGTCAGAGTATATGGGTGACCTTATTAACTACGAAAAGTAGGTCCGATGTACCGAAGAGGACATCGTTGTCAATTTCATTACAGATGATGGCGATAGATAAATGTTTGAGCAATTTATTGCCGGTGACTCCTAATCTCCCCTTCATTTGACGGTCATGGTATCAAAGTGTGAAGTTTTACGAGATAATGGGGAAATCTGCATTGCTAATGCGTTAAATTAATGTTCACATCA
This sequence comes from Ptychodera flava, assembly GCF_041260155.1. Taxonomy (NCBI): domain Eukaryota; kingdom Metazoa; phylum Hemichordata; class Enteropneusta; family Ptychoderidae; genus Ptychodera; species Ptychodera flava. The sequence goes on along the minus strand of NC_091939.1, from coordinate 15,789,979 downwards.
ATTAAATATGAAATGGACAACACGCGTGGAATGTTACTCATTAACCATTGTCAAGGTTGAGGTACGGTTGAACGCCCGGGGATGCACGGCATATGTGATCAGAAAGAAGGTCAACCATGGTCGTGTGTGTTCATACCGAGAGCCATTGTTAACATACACGTCTTTGAAGACCTCTAAGTGGTCCCTGACTTCAAAGTGGTCCCCGTAGTTGTGATTGAACTGAAATTTGAGGTCTTCACATACACGTCTTTGGCTTGAAATATCCGTCAATGACTCTCAAACATCAGCTCTCGGCAAATTTTAACGTAAATAAGAACATGTTATATGTAATTATGGAAGACTATAAGGCCGGGTTATGGATCTTCAGTTTTTGAGATTCTTTAATCTAACTTTTTAATTTAATAGCGTGATTTGTCTTCCAATTTTGGATTTGTTTTCTGGAAAATAGATTTCGAAATTTCTATATTTACCTATTACACTACTAAATATAACAAATTCAACCTAGAGTGAATCAAAAGTCTGTGCGAATTTGGCGACGAGAAGGAAAGATGAGCGGAATATATATTAAACAAAAATACTTGTCGCCATGTCAACTGCAAAATAACCGTGGAGGACGTAACAAAATTTATAAAACATATCTCTAAAATAGATTTTAAAAGATCCAAAGCTACAATAACAGTATTCCGCAATTTATCACGTTATAAACTAACCCTTACAATGAACCTAAACAGTCTTTTCATCATATGCACAAACACAATGGCGGTTACATTCGAGTTTTCTACTAAAACGATTTGAAATAAATTTGGAAAATTCAAAGGTAAGTAATTGCATCAAGATGTTCGCTTTAAAAAACGTGGCAGTAGATGACAATGTCTACATTGCCGAACCCTGACCAGGGGGGGGGGAGAGTAGAATGATTCAGTAAAAATCATATCCAGGAGTCGAGTGCACAAAACAGAGATTCTGACTTAATCCCATTCATACTCTGATCCTAATTTCGCATGCATTGAATGTCAACGGGTAATAACCATTGTTCATACTGACATGGGGAGAAAATGTGACACTACTTATTTATTGTTCCGCGGACATTTTAATGTAACCTTTACGTCGTATTTGGCATGACTTAACATTTAATGTTCACCAATATCTGAGATTTGTTCAGACAAAGGGGAACTATTATTGTGTGCATTAGTTTCCCTCAAGTTATTACTCAACTGTTTGACTTCTATAATTCCATTTAACTGTTGATCGACACTTACCTCCTTCATATTTGAACGTAATGACATTTAAAACATCTTGGCGAGATCAATTCTGTCGTTTATTCTATCATTCGCAAGTAGACTTTTACAATCTCAGACGAAGATAGTGTTTATTTATTTATTGACTTATTACCCAGAACTAAACAGCATAAAAAAGAACAGGAAAGAGACGGATAGTCAAGACAGAAAACGACAAAGGGGGAACGGTGAATCACATGAATTCTTACCACAACATGTGAATTCTAATATATAGTTATATGAGTGGACCCCAGCGTGTAAGATTTTGTGGGACTAGGCTTACACAAATAAACATTCACAAAGATAGACAGATTAAAACTTTACCGCGTGCATGCATGGAAACGTTATGAAACTGAACACTTTACAAAAGCACGGAGTGTAAATCTTGTATGAGGCATGTATACTTAACATACAGGTATACTGATCTACAAAAGGACGTGCCGCCAGAACCTTTTGCATCTAATGTGAACTCGGATTTCTTTCCAAATGTTTGCACCAGAGGAAAGACAAAGACAAACTGACCCGATCTCTTCATAGCGAGATATTGGCGAAGATTGTTTAGAAGACATACTCTGGTGTAACAGTTATGACTTTTCAAACTGAAATAATCTGTCACGTGACTGGATGGCATTTGGTGCATAAGAAAACGTAAATAAAAGAGCCTATCTAAAACCAATTGAGTGTCATTTACTTGACTATTCAAAGTAATTCTTCAAGCCATCTGGTATTTCATTAGGATCACTTTTCCTACCGAACAGATCATCTAAAACATTCCACATTTTATGATTAACGGTGAATAAATTAGCATTTACATTTCAAATGACATTTGCAAGGATATTTGCACAAGCTTCGTAAAATGAGAAACCTTGCTAAGCTGGTGCCGTTTGAGGAGTACTTCCTCGTACAAACTCTACGAATAGGTTGTTGATTGAGTTCCCTACAGTCTTGGTACTGGTATAAACTTTTATTTTCGTCTTAATAATTTGTATCTTCCAAGAATTGTGCAGGTCGCACAGACACACTTTAGTTAAAAAACAATAAATTTGTGAAAAGATGCATTGTAACTCACTAGTGTTTTTATCAAATATCATCACAATTAGTATTCAACGAGCCAAACAGAATATTATCAAGATTATATCGTTCGAAATCTCTGACGGGAAAACTGATATTATCGATATATAAACGTTGAGATAACTGACAATAGGAAACACTGGGAAATGGTCTGAGATGAGTTTAGTGATTATGCCGATGTGAATTTGTGCAAAATGACACCTATTTTTGAGCTTGTGATGTACTTGTCATCTGAGTTGACGATGGAGTGAATTGCTCGTGGTTAAACAGAAATGTTTCCGTCGAGGTTTTCGAACGAAGTCACAGGTAATAAAGGAAGTGCATATTTTCTGTAATTGCAAATACCTATGGCCATTGTGTGTAAATCACATGCTTCATTTGTGTCAGTTTACCACGCACTACAAGAGGAATTCAACTACAAGGGTGAAAGGTCATCGTGTCCCACTTGCTGGGCCTATGCCAATGAGTGCATTGGCAGTGAGCATTTACCGTCACCGGATACTCAAGGCCCTCTGTGTTGATCGCATATTTGTGCTATATTATTTTTTAACGTAAATCCTAGTAACACAAATAAAAAACAGAAAGCGAAAAACTTGCATGTTTTACGATACTGGACCCATTTCATGACATTTTTGTGAGTATATCTGAACATTATTACTCAAGCCCCACGTTCATTTTACACCATTCCAGCGCACGTTTTCGTCAGTTAGGTTATAAACAAGCTATAATTTTTTTATGCCGACAGCAAATTTTCAAAACAACTGATGGTTGGTTTACGACAAGGCCGAAGCACGTAAATACAACATGTTGAACAAAACTTAACTACCGAGGTATTTTTTATTGCTATTCCGCAATATTGTCTATACCCGCTCAAAGCCCGCAGAAATTATTTTCGGTAACGGTGAGCACGCTTTTTAATGGTGGTAAATCATTGCTACTTTTTGAATTCTCGGAGAATCCATTTTGGAAATTCTTTTTTGTGGCATCACAGTAGACTTGGACTTGACATGGACTTGATTAGTTTGAATGAACTATTTCCATGGTCCTCACCAGGGTCGTTTATTCACTTTATTCAGTATAATCATTAGCACTGCTGTATCATTGCTTCAACTGTGTATTTCTACTACTTCACTGTGTTGTGTAATCTTTCCCCTGGTGAAATAAAATGAAATGAAAAAAATGAAATGACAACTGAGCCGATAAGCTCGCCTTGTAGGATTGGAAGTGTAATTACTATTGCAAGTGACAGTGCACTGTTCATAGTAGCTGTTTTGTTTGATGAAACTATTTTTAGGGATTACTCTCACACTCTTCTTCATCATGGGCGTTGTTGGCCTCGCTGGCTACTGCAGTGTAGCGAAGCGCGCCATTTGGCAGGGAACGAGTCACGCGTGTTCAAGGGTCCGATCCTGCGCTAGCTCCCTAGCCCTTCCCTGCGCTTGCCTGCCTGCGTAAATGTTCGCAAGTAGGCCGATGACCCTTGACACAAGTCGTGAAGGTAGCTATCTATTACATCCCAATCGAAAATTATTGATGCGTTTTAATTTATTTTCAAATTCCAAAGTTATCTTCGTAACTTTAGAACTTTTGTGACTGCAAAATTTAGATCACAGTAAAAAACAATGAAGCTTTGGCCATGACGTGCGATGACGCACTCACAAGCATTGCTGGATGGCGGCGACTATGCGGACAAAAATTTTATTCTTACCATATCATACTGCAGTGACGCATGCGTATCGCTTGCGCGAGCTGTTAAATGTGACTTTGTCCTTGCGGTGGGGTCATTTCTTTGTTGAAGGACACACATACGTTGTTCATGGATTATGGTAATTTTTATTGAAAACATTACGGTATGAGAAAAATAAAATTTGTTCGTACAAATAGTTTGTTTGGAATCGCTTAGAAACCTAGAAGGCATTAGGTACGTTTGCCGATTAATGTCTGGACTGCTAGCTATTCAAATGCATCAATCCCCTTGTCCAATAAACGTTCCGAGTCGACCTACAAACCTCTTCATCAAAATCAATATCATTTTTCCAACTTCTAACATTACCAATGGAAAAGAACGAGTACGACCCTGCACATTGATATGAAAGCAATTGTAACTTCAAAGCTGAACCCAAATTTTTCAGAAATAATAGCAGGCGTTTAGACTGTTCTGTAGAAACCATGGCTATACCTCTATCGTATAAAGTACGAAGTCTCAATATCACAGTAGCGTCATAATATCTTATGAATAAATTTATCAAAAACTATATTTAGCGTTTGTTTCTGTGTAGTAACAGCGACCATGCATCGGTCTTTTGGAGAATTTGCTGGTTTGTTTATTGTTTGTTTACTAAAAGAGAGCAGAAACTGTTCCGTCTTTTAAGGTAGTATGCACCACGAAAGTCACAATGAAAGACTTAAACTTTTGCTCAAGCTTTCCTCAAGGAATATTCCAATTATTATCTTTCAAAATCAAGAATAAAAATCAGGGGTCCCGTGCAAATTTTGGAACTAGAGAAAAAATTACTCAAGATTTACCGATATTTGAAAATCAAAATGGCCGCCATCCCTGTGTTAACTCTATGGAGAAAAAACAAAATGTTCGATTTTCGATAACTAAGCCGTTGAAAAGTTTTCTAACACCAAATGCTTTAAAATGAACAAGTGGTAGATCAGAAAACAATTGACAAAGTTTTAAGTTTCCGAATATCTGTCCCCGAGGCGCGTTCTACCTTAATGCCTCCCTAAGAAAATCTGAGGAAAAAACTAAATTTCCCTGTGCCCTAAGTGTGACCTGTTCTACCCGAGTTGTTGTTCGGATAGCCATAATTTATCATCTTCATTGTGTAATTCCATGTCACCCATCGCGTTGTTGCAGCGATGTTTTTGACAGAAGAAAACCACACGTTCTTATTTGCAAAAAAATAAAAATGCGCACGACATAAGCCTGAGAGTGACGCTGCTTGAACAGGCAAACCGGTTTGAGAAGATATGCAACAAGTTACCGTGACGACAACCCCCAAGAAAAAGCGAAAAACACAACAAAAAAAGCAAAACAAAACACAAATTATCAACTCACTCACCATCTCGATTATTTGCCTGGGCGTCATTCTGTGCTTGATAACCACGGGAAAGGAGTCGTTCTTTACCGGTCTGATGTATCGGGGATAACTGTCGATCAAATGCTGCACCAACTCGGACGCATTCTTGCAGTAACCGCTGTACGCTACAAAAAATGAAATATCACACGCATACAGCTGAGATAAGTGGGGGACCAAATTGGATCGAAGACAGACACATCAACTTGACGGATGAAGCAATCAAGCAGATAACGATGTAATCCACTTCAATGCTACAGGTGTTTCTGTCCTTGTGTATCGGAAAATAAACATCGAATTGAGCAAAAACCTAAACCAAATCCTGAAAGACAATAAAGTGGTATTTGAAAAGCAAGGTCTTAGGGATTTATAGTACAGAAAGTATAAAATACATAGAAGGCAACTGACGCTTGAGGGACGTAATTTTGCCATGGGGCTTTAGCGTCTCCGAGAGTCTGCAAAATAAAATAAAGTCTGTCCTTGTAGGTAATAAACAGTTCATATGTAATTTATCATAATTGTCTCCTCACTGACCAGGTTCCTTCACAGACAGTCACTTTTTATTAAAATATTATTGGCCGTCTGTCGTGGATACAACGCGCCTGCGTGAAATGCATCATTTTTGGGGAAACAATGATATCTACAATTGTCGACTGGGTTTGTTTTGAATAGCGATCAAATAAACATGAAATGCACATCAGTGTCAGCTTTGAAATTTGAACAAGTTCCAGCTTGGCTACATGTCAGCCGCGATATAGATACACTCTCTCCTCCCTATCATTGCAAAGCAGGATAAACTTTTCGCTGTAAATATATGATTTTAAAGATCTATTTATATTACAAAGATAGCGCTACGTGTGTGCTATCAAATGTATCATTACATGGTTTGATTTACACGGAGCAGCTTATATTTCAGTTTATGCAGTCATACTAACACAAGAGATTTACTCGTTAAATTTGGTGGGGGTTTACAAAAATAGTTTAAATACCCGCCTATTTTCACTGAAAACCGAGGTCAACGGGCGTATGTCCGTCAACAATGACTAAAAATAAGAATAAAAATACATTTCTTCTATTTGATGACGTATCATTTGACTCATGTATTGCAGTAAGTGGGAATAATGTCAGTTCTTATCTCAAGAGCTGACACAACAAACTCCGTAATCTAAGTTGTCTTGTCTTTTTCTTGAGAGACTTTCTCTCACATCGCCGGCCCACGATGACGTGTCGTGGATTACTTCGTCACAGCATATCTGCCTATATCATCTCTCTAACTTTGAAGCCAAAGTGTGCTCCAGTCTCGTCGTACATGCGTTCATTCCGAAAATAGAATCGCATGTTTATCCGTATACAGCTGATACAGTGCGTTCAGTTTTCAAAAAACATAGACGAAATTAAGGCACGTAGCCTAAAAAATTCACGACACGTGAAATCCTCTGAAAGAATCGACCCCGCGCAAACTTCACAAGTGAAGTAGAGAATAGGCCAGAATTCATTTTCAACTTTGTGACAGTTAAAAAAACATAGTCGAATAAATCATTAGAAATTCATCGTGTTGGTAAAAAACATAGTAATCATAATAATAGTACATACGCAATTCTAGACAGCCTCTTAAATAGAGATAAATCGAGTATGCGGGACTATCTCGCTCCCTCTCTCTCTTCCCTTTGTTGTGCTGAACGCCTAAGTTCCAAATATACAATACACTCCCCACATTATAGAGGGTGCAATTTTGAACTCACCTGTCAAGGTAAGAACCACAGCCACTGACAGAATAAAACGAGAAAAACATGGAGCGTTGATGGTGACGGTAGCTGCTGCGGAAGACATGACGGTTGTGTCCGGTTGTCACGTGACCGAGGCATCGAGAACGAAGCAGTACAAATGAGCAGAGATCCCAATCATGTCAACTGGAGACTCGTTCCCGCGGCTTTATGACTTCGTATTAATTTTAATATTCATGAGCGATAATTGCTTCGGGCTTTCTCTTCCCGCGCACACAGGACTATATCCTGTAACTACTGCCGTTGTTGTCGGAAAATCCTGATGATTTTGAAATATTAAGGGAAAAATCGAAATAATTATCAGAAAAAATATTTTATAAAGGAAAGCAAGGCCGGTGCTGTTAAAATTGAGTTTAATTTCATACATTGTGTCAGAAAAATTAATTCCATCTCATGCATTATCGATCAAACGCTAATTAAAATCATAAAATGAGAGACACTATTAATCGAGGTATCTAAATATGATTTAAGAAATTTATGAAAATTTACTTTAATTCAAAATACCTTTTCACTCTGAAGTCTCGTTTTCGAACAAGTTGATGACTTCTGTGCAGTAACACGGGACTGATCACTGATGACAGTACCGTTTCAGAATCGCAAATTGATTTGTAATTGTTTGCCAGTAGAGGGATTGTAGAAGTCAATGTTGATGTTACCTTTCATTACGCACTTCATGATTGTGAGCTTATGTACAAGACATTTTTACGATCAAGTTCAGTCCTAGACCCTGGAAAGTACTAATCGCTCCCAAGTGGGTAATTTCCTCCCTCCTACGGTACATGCTTCAACTTCGTAAGTCAAGGATATGGATGTTAGGGACGGTCATTCTCAAGTACGCCTTGCTTAGATGCATGGACACGGAAACGTTTGGCGTCAAGTCACCTAATGCGATATAATACTATTCGAAGTGCTACATGTATTCTCGCGCCATTTTGTTAATTGTTCTGTCAGTTTCACGCATCTGAATTGCCATCTCCCACCACCCTCCCCCGTCATGTTGACAGCACCCCCAGTGACGTCAAGCGGTCTACATTGGATATGAAACCTCATCTAGAATGTGCCTCGAGGATAGATATACGGACTCTCACATTTCTACAGAGCAATTTTTGAGAGGGGGCTTGTTTGGAAACTTCTTGAGTAAATCGAGTTTTCATCAAATTAGTTTCTTGAAAATCGAATATTTTATTTGTCCATAGAGTCAACACAGGGATGGAGGCCATTTTGAATTTCATATGGTCGATAGATATTGGCCAATTTGTTTCTATGGTACCAAATTTTGAACGGTGACCCGACCCGTGATTTTTATTTTTGATGTTGAAAGGGAATTGTTTAAAGTTGCCTTGAGAAAAGTCTGGGAAAAGGTTTAAGTCTTTCGAGGCGCGAACTACATTAAGGAAGGGGTTGATGAAACCACAGCCAAATATTTCTATTTGTCTGTGATGAAACGGTACGCTCCGGAGCATCTTTCAATGTACACTGCACACTGTCACAGCATTGATTGTATTTTATATGAAAAATACACATGGATTAGTTCAAATTGTTTTATGTGAGCCAACTTGAATTTCAGGATTCTTCTTCATATTTGAAATTTTTCTTTTTAAATTCATAATAAGATTTTACTTTTATTTTACTTTTACGTCGGCGTAATTTCCAGTGTATTGTATTCTGTTTGTAAAATGCAATTTATTGTTCTACATGAAAATTCACGTCGAGATTTTTAAATAATTTAAGTCGACTGCGAAACATCCAATTTTAATGTTTAAGAAAGAATTATGGTCCGGACTGATAAGCATCATTACATGCTTTACATAATCCAGTGGTTTTTAAGATTCGTATTTTTTGGGTTTTTTTGACATAAACTCGATATAGAAAGAAAGAAAAAAAGAAAAATGGATCTGATGTTCAGAATCAAAATGCGAAAAGATGTTATAAAGCAAAGGTTACAGCTATTGCCCCTTGATATCACCAAATTACGTTTTCCAGGGTCAGCAAACCACCCACGCAGTAATATTTTAACAATTATTAATATTTCATCGGGAATATGAAGTATTTACGAACTGTTTGTTCTAAGAAGAGCGATCTCATAGTCTTTTGTTCAACTCTGAAGGCTTTAACCCTGTGGGAGATGTAATTGATCCCGCCAAAATTTTAGTGCAACATTTCCTCACATTTTGCGATTTTTTTTTTTGCATTTTTAAAAATAATTTTTGACCTAATGGATTTTTTGCTAGAATATTTGATAAAAATTTTGGGACAAATTTGAAAAAAATGTATGCGCTATATTTCATAAAGGCGACAAAAAATGACTTCGGCCCCGAAAAGGTTAACTCATCAGAGATTATAGGTACCCTGATTTCCATTTTATGAAATTGAAAGTGCAAGTATGTGAGCTTAGTAAATTGCTCGTCAACCTAAGGGCAAATTTTATTCAACGTATGCTTGACGTTCTGCAAATAAAGTGAGTACCTCTTCATCAGCTTGTCATCCGGCTGTTAATAAACCAAAACAAATATTGCGACTTCGTTTTAATTATCAAGTTACAACAATTCCATGTGCATTGATACGGAAATGTTGCTGTACTTCCGCTTGTGTCATTCATACGACGCCCTCAGTGGCGCGATCTACACTTTATTGCCAAACCCAATCCAAAGAGAACAGGACTTGAAATTAACTTTTTCCCCTGGTAGTCCACTTGGGCTACCATTTTCTGAAGTTGGTAGCCCAGTGACAATGACTGGTAGCCCATGCATATTTGGCTATTTTTCTTAATTCTGCCCATGAAGTGAATTTTCTAGTCATATGATGTGATTATTACATGCTTCATATATCGAAAGTCGCGCGCTCCCTAGGATTAAATGGTAAGTCGACGATGACGTCGCGGGCCGCATAGTTATCATTTGACTGAAAGTGAACCGGAACTATTTTCAACATGACAACTTCGGGATTTAAAAAAGAATAAAGTTACATGTTTTACATAGGAAATACTGTTTTCACAAAATTATGCGAAAAAATTCGACAAACCGCATAACAGTGATTTAAATATATCAATGTGCCGTTCGATGATTAAAATAATAAATTTTTTCCACAGATTTTCGTATAACATAGAAACAATTGAAAGCATATAATTGTCATATGTATGTGACCCAAAAATTTTTTAGTGAAAATTATGCAAGAGAGGCATGTAATAAAAATATCATAGCCCAAAATAGGGACTATGTAAGCTCGAGGTAGGAGACCATTTGCCCTCCTTATGTCGGGCAAATGGTCACATACCCTCAGGCACATAGTCCCAAGTTTGTGCAATATTATTATACACCTACTGCCGTAACCTATGGGAGTTTGACCGTCCAATAACTTTCCGTATTTTGTATAGTACGCGGAGTCCCGAATACGGGAGACGCGCGACGCGCTTGTTTGGGGTTTGTAGCAATTTCATTTCAAAAATCGCGCGCGTTCCACTCATATCGCGCGGGCTGCATCCCTCAAAATTTACCATAGAATTAGTTTATACTGACGATTAATGGAGGGAGGTACGGCCCTGTATGGACTCGGGCTCAGTGAGTGACGTATTGGACTCGCCTTCGGCTCGTGCAATACGTCACTCACTGAGCCCTCGTCCATACAGGGCCGTATTTTGTGAATAACCCTATATTATTATATAATATTGAACATCTTTAATACCCGTTTTACTCTCAGAGTTGAAAGCCAATTTTGATAGTCGTCATGACAAAAACACGACCTTCTTTCTCAGTGTCCAGCTGGGTTTGACTGCATTTAAATAGCTCACCCCAAAGTGACAGACCGGGCATGGCATGCCAAGTACTGACTGAATTTCAGATCTCAGGCTTTGGTAGTCCGTGTGGACTACCATTTCATGGATTTTGGTAGCCCCAGAGAAAAGTTGGTAGTCTGTGGACGCAGGACAACCACTCATTTCGAGCCCTGGAGAAGAACGCACTGTCAAACCTTTTCACACCATGGTACATGCCAAAGTCACTTTTCATCAATTATTTCAGTGTATTAGCCAATCACCAAGCCAGAAGAATAAAATTCTTCGTTAGGCGTCCGCTTAAAATTTAGAAAGATAGGTGTATGGGTTTCAAAAACCCACGCAAAAAACAAAATAACGGCAAATTCCAATGCCATTATTTGACAGTTTTCTTCCTGGATGTCTCCCTAGACAATACGATTCATTTACTTCAAAATATTGCTTTACTGTTTTCTTCTCTGCTTGTTGTTGTCCATCATACGATTCCCCATTTTGATGTATTTTATTTACAACGATGCATCCCCATGCTATATACAGAACAGCTAACAAACTCTATTTTCTTGTAAAATAATCGATAAATCTGGTATGGGTTATATGTATAGGATAAAGCCCGAGTACGAGGGCTCTTCTGGTATTATAAAGTCCAACCCAACGATAAAATGTCGAGGCCGCAGGCCGAGACATTTTATTGTAGGGTTGGACTTTATATACCAGAAGAGCCCGAGTACGAGGCCGCTGTGTTACCAAATTTGAATATTAAAACGTACCAGATGTCTACAGAATATGACATGTTCACTTTTGATTGGACAGTACTTTACTATTGCGCTGTCATTCGTTTCTGGATTTTGATGACCAAGGCTTTACGAGTAGATAAAACACCCTGAATTGAGCACTCTGATTGGTCAATCAACAGTAGATAATTTTTAAATCAGTCTATCTATCTATCTATCTATCATCTATCTATCTATCTATCTATCTATCTATCTATCTATCTATCTATCTATCTATCTATCTATCTATCTATCTATCTATCTATCTATCTAATCTATATATATATATATATATATATATATATAAACAGATTACTTCAAGTACAAAGTAATGAAATATATAAAGTAATGAAATATATTACTTAAGTTTCATGCATCTTGCAATCCTCAGATAGAGTGAAAGGATTACTAGCTCGACACTCTTACATATATGATTGGGACGAACCATTCTATTAGGTGGTGTTAAAATTCGATAAATAATATTTGTTTTGGTGGCGACATTTTGAAACCAACTCAGAGCGTTTGTTAAACAGTGTAGATTTGTCAGCATTGATAATGTGCAGCTTTTCTGATATACAAAGATTATATCGCTTGTTTATGTTAGAGTAGCTCAATGCTTTATCAATGATTGACCATGAAACGTTATCATAAAGGAAACAAGCATGATGCCAGTTACTTAAATGCATAACACACGATGACCAACATTTTGTTGCTGTAATCTTTATTTTCTGTGTCACATGATTAGTTTTTGAAAATGGCGGGAAATCTAAAATGTTAAAACGTTTACATGCCACTTTCAACACTTACGACAGTGTTATACACTTTTACAGTCTTTAATGGATCTTATTCAAGTAAAAAACTCTTGGAAAATTGAGGATATTTTGAGATCGGTTTATTACAGATTTGCAGCTATAGGGCTTTAATAGCCATAGGGGCTTTAATGTCAACACTTTCAGACTCTTGTTTGGGCATTCTACACCATGCAATTGAGTACATCTGAAACCTTTGTCGGGCGTTGTATCTAGGCATTTGAAAGTAAACATCGGATTGCCCGTTCTCAGTTCGAGTTTAAATTGATGGAAAATAAAAAAAATAACCTGATAAAATCAGCTGTATCCTTGAAAGTAGTTAAACATTGCATCTTTTGGCGAGACATTTATTTTGCAGATGACAGTTTTTAGACCTTTTTGTTAACTTGTGCCACGGTCTATTCACAAAAGGGACCGTGTTGTGACGTTTCATGTAGTGTGTTTTGCTATGTATGTTTTGTTTTTCATATTTCCCTTTACTTTTATTCGCACGTACTCGAAATAAATGTTGATTTTAAGACACAGCTATAAAACACGTATATATATATATATATATATATATATATATATATATATATATATATATATACATATATATATATATATATATATATATATTACATATAATATGCTCTAAAGATGAAGGCATTTATCATGGTGAAAGGTACCCCCTTAAAAGGACAAAAGTAATGGTATTGTTGTTGTAATCGTGTCCATCGTTGACGTAAACACGTTGACCTCTTTACGAAAGAGAATCAATAATCGTGCCTTGGTAGCTAGAGTGGGCGTGATATTGGCAAGAACATGTCTTCACCAAGCGCCGCTCTAGGCTCCGTCAAGTTGACATATGACGTCGAGAAGGTGAGATCGAAGCATGGGATAAAAGGCCAAATACAATTGCTTTAGACACAGAAGTTAGTTCGAATCTCACTTTTAAGTATACAGGAACGTCTTATAACTTTGTGTAAAAGTTTCAGCCAACTTGGCAACTACCATTCGAACCTCGTACGCTTCCCTGTATGCTGGTTAATTTAGTCGTTGTTTCTGGGCGATACTTGACCAGTACCAGTGCCAAGCCCAGGGGAAACACAGGCTGTAGGTCCCTTTTAGAATAATTGGTCCTTCTTCCATCATTCGATTGTACAAGTGTCGCGTTTACAGTGAGATTCTTGGGCGTACAAGTGCATTTGTCCGCATAATGATGCATCCATGAACACGTGGCTGGTCAATGCCTCTAATGATCTCCTTAGGCAAAACTTTTTCATGGCTTGATTTCACCGTGTAAAAACATTCAAAGTTTCCAGTAAAACAATCATAAATTCGTAACAACATTTTAGTTTATGCTTGTGCCAAGACTGCAGTACGTGCGTAGGAGCTTGTTACGTGGGTGTAGTAACAATTTGAATGTTGAGATTATACCATATGTGCAGAGCACATACCAAGCTATGATTTGTCAATATTCTGTAAACGACAATATCGGCAGAACTGACCCGCGATGGTCTCCTTATTTTGTCCGTGATTGGTCTAGTTATGTTTCCCTTTCACTAATTTTGCATGGCGAACAGATGCGTAAATCTTATAACATTAACCAATGACATTCAATCTTTCAAAGCACTGTCAGCCGTACTCCATCATTGAGTCGATTGATTGATCTGGCTTGATTACGAATTTTTTAACCCTTTGGGAGCCAAAGTTAATTTTTGTCGCCTTTATGAAATATACCCCAGTCAATTTTTTTTCAGATTTTTGCCAAAAATTTCAATAAAAACTGTAGCCAATGAAATATGATATTAATTTGCTCCAAAATTATCAGAACAATTACAGAAAGATTCATAAAAAAATTTTGGTGGGAAAATTACAACACTCAAAGGGTTAAGGCTGTTCCAAACCATAGTTCCCGCGCTTTATACTGATGTCGTGAACGAAGAGAGAATATTAACGTTAAATTTGTGGACGTAAATATGTTAACTGTAAGGTGCTGTTGATGAATTCATTTTTTATGATAACCTTCTCGTCACTACGGCTATAGGCCCTACTATCACTGAAGACGATGTGGCACAAGGCTGAGCCCCTACATTTACAAACTAAGTTGGATGACCGTGAACACCTGGAAAGAGCCTTGAACCATTGCGTATACTGCGATTGGTCCGGGGATTGGTCCTTTCACAAAGCCCTCTGTCACTCCACTAAGCCTCCAGTCAAAGTTTCCATCCCAGGTACATCCACGAAACTCTGCATGTGAGGGCTCATGTATCACGTCGCGGCAACATCACCATCCCCAAACGTCTCCGGACTTTCGAAAGAGCTCCGAAGAATTTTCTACGAGCAGTTCCGGCGTCATTCAAGTCGACGCACACCAAGCGTCGATTGCTGGTGTGCCCTAAAGGACCAGCAACTGTCGAAAGACAAGCAAAGCCATGCCGTATTTGCTGTCGAGACAGCGGGTGCCTTGGTCTTTACATTGGTGGACAAAACAACTGTTTGTTGAACGGGAGTCCTTTGCATAAACGGAGTCGTATTCGGCTGTATATGAAGGTTCCTTTGATAACAAGGGTGTAAAATACTTGGACAAGGAAACCGGATGTTTCAGATGTTTCGAAAGAGCTGAGGGTTTCAAGGAAGCCGTTTATGTGAAAGGGGAGGAACTTGCTCTCAATAAGAGAGAAAAGGCCTACGAGACAACTTTGTAGAGACCTGTATGGATCAACGATTATGTGGGTCGACGAACTATTGCCGCCAGCTGACCGGTCGACCTTTCCATGCATTCGATTGAAAGGTTGTGAAACATTGTCACTCAATTTTAGTGCGAGTCCACAAGTCAACATTTATAAATTTCTACAATGTTGTACAATGTTTTTGCTGTGCCCAGTTTCGGATGGAGAGTAGAGTGTGAAATGATTTAAAAAATTGCCCCCTCTTTCTTCATTTTCCGAAGAAAATGTGGGTCTTCTATGCTCCTGTTCTGCTGTTCAATCTATGGTCTCTGTTGCCGGTGAATGGGGTCGACATCCCGCAAAGCAATACCGTCATCGACCCCTACCCTATCCCGGTATCGTCCAGAAACCTGTTGGTCGGCGACTCGTACTTGGAACTTGCTGTGTACACAGACGCCAAATACGACGAAGATGTCAAGGTAAAGTCGTAAATGTTTGCCTCGTGTTACCATACTGATATTTGCAAGTTTAGTATTACTTTCTCTTTCCTAAAGATGTCCTCGCCAAAAGTGAAATTTCAGATAGAGACTGGAACAGAACTTTTGATATTTTACGGGTTCATGTCATAGAAATTATCTCATTTTTCTACCCATGTTACAGTGTCAAGGTTACAGGTCGGTATCCTGCTTTGGCTCAATGGGGTCTCTATTATGCTTTTTGGCATAATGTGCACAGGGGGTCATGACGTACAGTTTATTACGTACTGCAGACTTCAGGTAATTGTGACGTCATCGGAATGTCCCTTGCAGCAAGCGTCAAGCGCTACGGAGCAGGCATGCAGCCATTCTATGACGGCTTTCTCTTCCGGACTCCCGTGTTTTCACACCCGAGCAGGAAAAAAAACACCGCCTTGTGTTCTCAAACAATGATACAACAGTTAAACATAATTTAAAATCTTCAATCGGCTTCCATTTGTATCATTTGCCCCGCGACTGGTTTGTATATTGTTTAACCAATCGTCGACTTTAAAACTTTGTTACAACTTCTTTACGATATGCTTTGCACGTAGAATTTATTGTGCTCTGGGTCATATAGATAGGCCTATTGTACAATCTGATATGATGCGATATCAAGGTACCCGCTAGCATGCATCGTAAATCGTGTTTTTATCATGCAGCCGAAATCTGATTTTATTGGGATTTTACAACAAGAAATATACATCGCAACGTGATTCCACTGGGGTCAAGGAATGGGTTGTATATAAGTCGCACGTTGGACCCGACAGCCATTAGCGATCGTTCAGTTTGTTTAAATTTAACGGAAACCGGGTGTTTTACGCCATTATTTATCAGGAAGAGGAGTAAATGACTCAATAGTTGTCAAGTATCTCCTCTGTCCGAGTTGCGAAAATTCAGGACGAAGAGCCTTATGTTTATATAAGAGGTATTTCAGGAGTAGGAACCGTGGAGCTGGTTGAACAGAAAACGCTCACATTCAAGGACTAAACTTCCCTCAAACTTTCGATTCCGACGATACATGAAGAGTGTGTCGCGGTGTTCTGTTTACATTATTTCCTTTATGCTAAAGGTCACTACTATTCTGCAATATGGAAGATTCAAAAATTTCTCGAGAATGACCCGATTATTCGTAGTGACAATAAAGATCGACTGGTATGATAAAGACAGGTGTCGGCGTCGATTGACCGTAAACTTTGAAATGCTTGCCCTTATATTACCACCTCCTTCACGATGAAGCGATTTGCGCTCACAACGCGTTGCCTATCCAGGGTAAAGCAACATCCCAGGGAACCATGTTGTGCCATCGACATACTTTGCTATGTGGTTTTTCTAATGTACTAGCGCACCTCTGTTACTCATCAACAAACAACGAATGTTGTAACTTCGAAGTTTGGTGACAGTTTGATGTTTTATCCGTAATGGGCGAGTAAGTCAACGCATTTTGATTGAAATTATGACGACGGTCGGGTGCCGCTCCGATGGTGACTCTCTTCAAAGGAAGAACAGGGTTTATACAGTATTTCCCCGGGAACATTTTTAAGAAGTCAACTTTAAATTACGACCCCTCTAGGGTTTAATTGCATACCATTCTTTGACTTACTAGAGGGTCTTATTGAATGATGAACTCGCTATTAAAACCATTTACAGGTGTAGCTATTTGTAGAGACAATTGGCACTTGCAGTATAATAGAGGCAACACTCCGTATGCATCCTTCTTCTACCATCTACATCAAAATGTCTTTCATCTACGGCAAAATGTCCTTCATCTACGGCAAAATGTCTTTCATCTAGGGCAAAATGTCTTTCATCTACGGCAAAATATCTAAATAACTAGACAAGATGTGAACGGTATAGATTAAAATTTTCTGCAAAACGTCAAAATATGTCTAAAAAATCTTTGTCGCCCGAAGACAGGAGACAAAAAGAAATCCATCTATAATTCCTGATGACTAACGTTCGAGCGTGTCATCGCAATATGAATGTTGGACAGATACAATCTGTTCAGAAGACATATTTGAAAATATTTCATAATGACAGTATCAGAAGAACTGACCCGCGATGGTCTTCTTAGTTAATCTGTGATTGGTCCATTTAATGTTCTCTTTCACTGGTTTTGCATATAGACTTTGTACAGCATATGCCTGAATCTTATAACCAATCAATTTCAATCATCCGATGCAATGTAAGCGGTCTCCGAAATATAATGATATAACATTATTCGTTCAGACTGGTATTTGCCTTGACTGCGAAAAGTCATGGTTATTGAAGCCTGGCATAAAAATATTACATACCATAGCTCCATGCTCATAGACGAAAAAAGTCGTAAACTGCTTGGAGTGTAACTTGTGTTATTGTTGTCCTAACAATCTCCTTGTGCCCAAACGCTCTCTATACTGGTAGAATCTGTAAGGATGATATTATCAGTAAATACGGTGTGACACGTGACCGAAGTTTCGTCAGTCAAAAAGACGCAAGGAAAACGTCCCCGATGATTGGACAATCACGTATTTCCGCGTCAAAATTTTGTTGTGTAACTTCTCTCTCAAATGGAGCACTTGGGCTTGTTTATAAACCGCTGTCTCGTTAGCTTATTTGTCAAGACTTAGACGTTGCTAACGAATCACTCGTGGATAAAGTTGTACGTACATTCAAGTACGTCCCTAGACTGGCCCTAATCAACCCGACAACCTGAAAACTTGGCTTGTTTAAGGGACTGGCATTTAGAGGAAAGAGGTCACTTAATGAATGAATGAATGAATGAATACTCAGAGCGATGGTGCATGGCGGTATTAGGAATGGGGTTTCGCCGAATCATGCGCTCGTTTGATGTGTAAAAAATAATCGTTCTTCTTATTCTCATTGCTTAAAATTTGTATGGATTATTTGTAGAAAAAGTGTTATTTTTTTAGTGTCGACAGCTAACTATATCAACGCAAGGGGCGTGACTTGTCAAATGCCCTCGTGTAGCCACGGGAAACCATTGTCCGTGGTGCCGACCACTGTACGGAAGCGAAACAATGTCATGGAGTTGTTATATTTATAAGTGATTACGTGTATAGAAAGTGACGGATATGTCATAGTCAGCTCACCGTCTGTCACAGGACTTTACCTTGCGCGTGAGCGCTCGAATTATACACACTCGACCACCTAATCTCTGCGAACTGGCAGAGGCTTATAAATGCGTTAATATTAATACAGAACACGGGTTAATCTGTCAGACTTCAGCCTTGTTTAAAGGTCCGTATTCAAGACAAGGGTAAATGATTTAGGGCCGGTTGTATTATTCAGTGCTGTGTCCACTGTGCCACGGATAAAGAGTTGTGCCAAACCTTGGGTTTTCTTTTCTTCATTTTGCGACAAAAATGCGAGTTTTCTTGGCTGCTGTCCTGCTGCTGTTCAATGTATGGTTTCTGTTGCCGGTGAATGGGGTAGACATCCCACAAAGCAATGTCGTCATCGGCTCCGGCCCTGTCCCGATATCGTCCAGAAACATGTTGGTCGGCGACTCGTACTTGGAACTTGCTGTCTACACGGACGCCAAATACGACGAAGATGTCAAGGTAAAGTCGTAAATGTTTTGCCTGATGTTACCATATTGATGTTCGTGAACTGAACTGCAAGATTAACATGACTTTCGGTTTCTGAATGATTCCTCGCTCGTTGCGAAATTTTAAAAGAAGAACCAGTCTTGGATTTTTACTTTATCATCTATATGATAATGTCAGAAAAAAATTGCTCAATTTTTTCTTCCCATGGTGCAGTGTCAAGTTACCGGTCGTTTTCCTGCTCGGGTTTGTGGAGATCTGCTCACAAATTAAGGCAGAGAACCATAACGCACAGTGTAATTTCTGCAGACTACTCATAACTTCATCGAAATATCCCTTGCAGTAGCCGTCATGCGCCAGAGCAACTACGCTAGCCATGGGTGTTTTGTCGGGCAGGGACTACCCCGCACAACAACACTGTGCTACGCCGATCTAACCAAGCCGTGTGGACCGGACGATGGCATCAGAGTAGGCAGTGATGGAAGACCGCCTTAAAATGGTGGCTTTCTCTTTATGAGTACTGTGTTTTCAGTCATGGAACGGGAAACAAACATCGGACTTTTCTCAAATAACAATACAACTATAAAAATATTCTTCAGGCGCCTATTTGCATTGGTTTCCGCGTAATGTCTGTAGGACTGGTCTGCATGTTAAACCAATCGATGATTTTAAAACACAACTTTGTTACAACTTCATTACGATGCTTTGCACGTAGAATTTATTGTGCTCTGGGTCATATGGATATTTTTACAATCTGATATGATGCGATATTAAGGTACTCGCGAGCATGCATCGTAAATCGTATTTTAATCACAGTCGCCTGTCTACTCCAATTCCGCTCTGTGCCTACGCGCCCCACAGGCGTGTAGAGGCGCGTAGGCGCAGAGCGGAATTGGAGAAAACAGGCGACTGCGTTTTTATCGTACAGCCGAAATCTGATTTTATTTGGATTTCACCACAAGAAATGTACATCGCAACCTGATTTGACCTGGGTCGATGTATGGGTAGTATATATGTCGCACATTGGACCTTACGGCTGTCAGTGATCGTTCAATTGTTTAAAATTTAACGGTAACTCGGTGTTTTACGCCATACTTTATCACGAAGAGTAGTTGACGACTCCATGGTTGTCAAGGTACCCCTCTTGTAACTGCAAAAAGTAAGGGCGAAGAGCCTCAGCTTTGAATTAAAGAGGCATTTCTTGTGCGTGAAACCGTAGAGCAGGTTGAACAGAAGACGCTCATCTCGTCTTACAGAAAATTTCCCACAAATTTTCGATTCCGCCGATACTTGCAGAGGGAGTGGCCCAGTTACTTGCCGATGGTCACATGATGTCCTTGTCAACGACACTATTCTGCGCCCTGATTGACCTAAAAGTTTCGAGAGAATGAGCTGACTCGCCGTATAGGAACAATAAGTACTGATAGTCGTAAATGTTGACTGACGTTTTAAATTTACATGTATCGACGTCGAAGGGCCATTGCATTGAATTTATTGCCCTAATATTACCAACTCTTTTCACGATCAAACGGTAGCGTTCGTAACACGGTCTATCTGAAGAGTCATGTAGTAGTGTTGCGTTTTTGACGTTTTGCGATATGTTTCCGGGCAAGCGCCGTCGGTGTTGTCGTGAGTTTGATAAAGTTCTTCTGTCATTCCTCTTTTGGACCCATCAAACATTGTAAAGTAGAAGTTTGTTTACGATTTAACGTTCGACGACACGATTTAAAGTTCCGCTGAAAACGGGTAGGTCAACGCACTTTGGATTAGCGTTGCAAAAAGATACATGGATGATAGTCGGTTATGGGCTTGGTACATTCTGCGAATACATGTATTAGATGGTTCAGTGAATGTGATATGATGGAGTTATCGCGGCGTGGCTGAAACTTTACTATACATATGACGTTCACCCCACGCAGGCGCAGATGCCACGCTGTCATGCAACTCTGTGAAAACGGCCTACGATGCTCGTATGATTGAGGTCGTTCAGGTGAAAAAAGTAACACAGTGCGTAAATAACATTTATCTTATAAGTTCATCGTCTTGGACCAAGTCTATAGGGCTTCCCAGAAGCTGACGTTTCTTCTTAATCGTATTTTCTGGAGGCAATTTTTTCTATAAAAGAAGTCAGCTTGAATAACGATCGTGCCGTACAACGAGTAGCTACACACCATTCTTTGACTGACAGGATGGTCTTATTGAATGATTAACGCACTATATAGTAAAATCATCTACATGTACCGGTATTTAATACTTGAAACCAACAACAATCAGCACTTACATTATGTCAAAGATTCAACGTTTTGTAAGCACCCTTCTTCCACGATTAATGTCTGATTAAGCGGACAAAAAAGTGAAGGTGATTACATTTCTTAGCCAAACCACGACATTTTGGCCAGAGATATTTTGTGGAGACAAATTACCAATATTTTAACTTGGAATAGTAAATTTCCACTTATGTAAATCTCAAGAGCAATCTCCACGCATGCGCAATGCATCGAAGAAATTTACAAATTGTTCACAACAATACACACATACTTTCTTTTCGTCGTTGTGGTTGTCTTCTTACCAAGAAACAAGAATCCCTTGACCTAGAGTAATAAGATTCTTCGCAAAAAGTTTCGACTATGCCTCTTTTATCGATACTAACCACACTTGTGTTTCTCTCAGCCTTTGAAGTTATGATACCGTCTATGGTTTACGACTCTGTTTTATTGAACTTTCTCACTTTGAGGTGATATATACTACCTCGAAGGTGAAAGATTTAAACGTTTGCTCAAACTTTCGTCAATGAATCTTTCAACCTTTCAGCTATTCTCTTTCAAACTCAAAATCAAATTTTTGATTTTCGAAAAACTAGGACGGTGAAAAGTTGTCTTACAGCAAAAGCTGTAGAATGAACTCAACTAGAGGAAATTCCCACATTTTAGCGATGCTAAATATTCATGGGAGTAAATGATTTGCCTGGATTAAAGTTCGACGTAGTATATGATCCTATTTCGGTGTTATACAGTATGTTTGTGCCAGTTAACGGGAATTCGCAAATTAAATATCTGACGTAATGTCTAACGTCGAAATTTATTAGTATCTATTTACGCATGCGCGAACCTATGGGCCCTGTTTTTAGCCTTTTCACGAGAATGACGTATGTGTGTAAGAGTGAGCAGTTATAACAGAAACGTTTCTCTTCAAGGTCAATAACTGTCAATGTCCACAATCATTACACTATTTTAGTTCCTTTTGCCCCCATGAGAGTGACTGTCACATGTTCTCGCTGAAAACCTCATTGCTTCGACTCAACCCCGGCTTTTCTAGCGTTGTTCCATGTCTACCCCTGACTTCAAATCCGGACAGCAATTGCACTTGTCATCTTCAGTCATAATGCGCTTCACTTTGCATAGTCAAGATGTGATAAGAAGCGAGGTCGACAAAGATTTCCAAAGTTTTTGTAAGCATGAAATAAGAAAGATTCGAAACGAGATTATCCTAATATTCTCGTGGGGCAAAGCAGAACACATTTATAGTCTGAGAATCACCGGTCCAGATGAAGGAAACGCAACAGACAAGATAAGAAAATATATCAAGTAAGATCTTTCGTCTGGTCACGATGTCGTCATTTTCGAAGACGAATTGTCAGTCTGAGACTTGTTGACTGAATAGATAGGTATCGGAAATGACCGTACTCAGGTGGCGGTGTAAATTACCGTTCTGTTTACACGGAACATATTTCCCAGGAAATTGGAAAGGAAATTATTGAAAAAAAATACCGCAATTATACGGTGTCGCTCAAATTTGATCAGAATTGATGTATACCAGTATGGTTACCAAAGATCAACAATAAATATTGTTTCTATCTGTTCAGTGCAGGAAAATTCTACGTTGATGTTATGACAATGATTTCTGCACAGTACAACCAGAAAAACAACAAGAAATATTTAAACAAAAAAAAAATGACAAAAGTAAATAAGGTCTGAAACTTTAGGTACTGGATGTCAACTTTAGCAAAATGCACAGCACAACAGCTAGCCCCTCTTAGTTTGCGCATAGACAGTCTCCCCCCCCCCTCTACTGTCTATTGTTTGAGCAGGTCTGTTAATATGTAACAGTTCATAACAATGACAGGAAATGACTCAAGCCTGTTTCAGTCACTGGTATGCCATCACTCCTGCACATCACAGGGTACAGGGGAAAGTCCCCTGGGGTGGGGAGGAAGGTGCCTTTTGTGCAACGGTTTACCTTATTTGATTTTATTAATTTGGACTGTGATATTTCATTTAAAGAGTTCAACTCTACACCGTCTGACTGCTTTATTATTACCGACAAGTCCTTATCTCCTCTCCAATTTGTGTATACACCACTGTAATTGCTCCGAAAACATTGCCAACTTGCTAATCCGCTGTCTGTATCCTTATTTTAATGCGTGTGGGACGGCTGTGGTGTTGACTCAATCACTTAATCCGCTGATACGGACAGCGGATTAGCAAGTTGGCAATGTTTTCGGGGCAATTACAGTGGTGTCCGCCACCGACTTATCATATAAGCTTATATACAAAACCAAATATGAGCTAAAAACCATTCCACATTTTATTTATAGGCAGTCGTCACTGAAGTGTCGTAAACAAACTAGCTGTACCAACTGTAGAGGAGATAAAACTGCTCCATTGCATAATAATTTATGACGTTTACCCGGCTGCGTTACCTTCCAAAATAGATGTGCTAAGAACTCCCGTACCGCTCAGGGAATGCAGAAAATGCAAAGCTTATATTCCATATCAACAGCGTCAATTTTTGCAGTCCTGCAATATGATTAGTTTTGTTGTCTGTAATTTGGTTTCAGTAGATTTTTCTTTCCAATTCTTTGTAAGCTCTCTGAATTATTTTCTGCAAAAATTCGTGAATGCTAACGACTTTCGAAGGCACTACGTGCGAATTATTTTTTCTCACATTCCTGGCCGCTGCGAGTGCGGGATCGACAGTGTGGGAGAAATCGATCCCACACTCTCAGAAACCGTCCCACACTCTGCAGTAAATATTACACGAGCTCTGATTGGATGATAAACAGTCTGTTTGTGCCACGCGCAAAATGTTATCCAATAGCACGACGAGTAACACACAGACCAGAACTACAAAGTAAGCAGGTCAAAGTACAGTGGCAGACGAGAGACTTGTCACGATTTTGGATAATGTTGTACATGTCCAATGTGAATTTAACGCATTTTGTGGTCATGTGAGAAAAAGAATCTCACACTCGCCTGCGGCTCGTGTGAGACAAAATATCCCCAACTCGTGTGAGAAATCTGATCCCAGGTCCTTGGGGGTGTGAGATTCTATCAGACACCCCGCAGTGTACTGCTTCGAATTTCATTTCTGGAATGGTAGCGTTCAGCAACGCCGCGTTTGACACGCAGCTGCAGCAGCGGCAGTCCAGAGAAACAACCGTACAAAACGGCATCAACAAGTGAGAAAATGTGATTGTTCAGGAAAAAGAAGACGTGTATTACTAGGCTTTAGTTGCCGCTATGTTGTCTCGACGACATGTTGGAAAATGACGATTGCCGCTCTGAGCGAGATATGATTCTGAGCGAGATAATGATCTGGAAAAACTCACGCGGTCTGCAAGTAGAATCATCGAAGCGATACTATACTCACGAATGGCAGATTTTATCAGGAATAAAGGATTCAACATGCATGACTGGTGATTTTTTTATCCATCTTGAAGGAGTTGTCTATAGATCGCAAATTACCATTTATCATTTCTAGAGTCTATATTTAGATTATTGCCCGAGAACGTTAAAATCAGAGGATGTAACTTAGGTACATACCGCGCATGCTCGTCGTGAGACCATCCTACCACTGAAAACTAACTAAGAATGCAAAATGG
Source organism: Ptychodera flava (assembly GCF_041260155.1). Classification (NCBI taxonomy): domain Eukaryota; kingdom Metazoa; phylum Hemichordata; class Enteropneusta; family Ptychoderidae; genus Ptychodera; species Ptychodera flava. The sequence continues at coordinate 15,764,815 of NC_091939.1, read as the reverse complement.
AGACCTACAATGATAGTGATATTGTCACATAAATTGAACAGTTCCATCAAAATCCTACCTCTCTAGGATTCTCCTCAAATATCTGCAAATATTCTTTAATTATGCGTTGTCTCATAGTCACGCACGAACAAAAGAGAAAGACATTGCATTTTGTATTCACCGCCCCCGAGATTGAAAAAGTGAAACAGACAAAGCAAAAGTTATGCAGTTATATTTTCTCGTGGAGAATTGATCCCCTGAGCCTGAGGCGATGATATCTCGACCTACTTGGAGGAGACTCTACAAACAATTTGATTCTTCTCGCTGGATTGTTTCCATTGAATTTGTCTCACAAGTTGTCTTCCTGTGACAATCATTCATGCGGCGATCACATTTCAAAACCAATATATTGGCACGCCCAAGACTTTTCTATAGCCCGGCTCGTCCGACTGTCATGTGACGTGACGGTACATTCAGCTTGCCTTGTCCAACTGCCATGTGTCGCGACGGTGCATTCCCCATTTGGAATTTCGTACACGGTAACAGATGACGTGATAGCCAACTTTAGCTGGGCATTTCCTCGTTTACTGTTGTTACATTGCATCATTTAGGTTCGCCGAAGTAATTTGTATGCGTAAATCATAACGCAGTGTGCATGGTCTTTCTGTTTCACTTGTTTTGCAAGCATGTGTGGTGAGTTCACCAGAATTTCACATCTTGTCGTGTTCTTCGACAAAACAACCGGACTGATGACGATCGATCACGTGAGTGCGAGTTGTAAGCTACGTCATTTCAATATCAGAAAACCTGATATGTCGGGACATGACAACAATGCCTGCTGTTTATGTGTTGTTTGTTTGTGTGATACTAATTACCAGGGATTTCAAAAACAATCGATATTTTATTATTAGACCAAACTCGTTGCCTTTCCATGGCGGTTTGCCTATTATGGCTTCTACTGAACAATGAGTGTTTGGATAATATCGGATGGAAATACCCAGATTGGATAGAGGAGAGCATATTGCAAACTTTCACTTTGTGAAAGGACTTTGTTTTTTTATTTGTTTGTATGAAAATTCCTTTACCGTGAATATTGTATTCATTGCTTTCAATTTTAGCGTGATCGCTTGAAGAGCGAATATTGACGTGACGGAGTATTCGTAGTTTGGCAGACGATAAGGATGACCCTTATCTGTCCCTACATGTATTTCCTATTTCCCTATCAACATGCCGTAGGCAATGACGCCACCAGGGTACATCATGGTGATCACAAAGTTAAATCAATTAACAGTACATCGCTGGCATCTTAACGACACACCAGCCCTGTTGTAAATCACATATTTGGAATACGGACCTTTCACACAGCTACCACAGAAATTTGAAAAAAAAACCGCGCTCTACAAAAGCGTTCACACTGCAATGTCCATACACATGGCAATTTCACATTCTTCCTGCAACCATGTTTTGATACTTTTTTCCCACACTCCATGGATGTACGTTTTATCCGTCATCTAATGACCCCCTTTTTTGTCCTCTTGTCTTTAACCTTTTCATCAAGGCCGCGCATTTAGCAATTATTAAACAGATTCATGTATGAACACGTTGCTGATCGACTGTTCGCACAGACGGAACAATGAAATAATTGATCAGTTTACTTCTGTATTTTTCGGTCAAGTGATTTAAAGGATGCTGTTTATACAGTTTCATCAAATTTTCCTAAATACATTACATTGACCTCACAACGTGAATTTCAAAAGTGACAGAAATGGTTAAATTAAATAGTTAATGTATTCAAAATAATTCTTTAAAAAAGAATTCATGTGCGTTTCTGATAAAAATAATTCCTGTTTTATGGTGTTTTTTTCTGGAAAGAAGTTCAGCCTTGTTTAGTGATATTTATGAGCAATCATTACATGGAGAATGTTAAACGTAATAAGATCATATCTCAACGATGTTAATCGATTTCACGGTCAATGGCAACCTCGACATCTCGACTACACGGTGTTCTCTTTCTTTTCACAGTGTGCGGACGCCCTCAGCGACAAGAACGTCAGTGATCACTGTGAAGTCGTCCAGAATGTGTCGGATTGTGCCATCGATGGTGCCGGCTTTATCAATTATGTAGAATTCTTCTACTGCGTCGACTTTTCGCGGATTTTGGCGGGAATAATCCTTGTGAGTAGACGTTTCTTTGAACAGGAATAAGTTCATCAATTGAAAAAATGATGCTAATGCCGTAAGCTCTATTACAATCTGAAATGCATCCGAAATTGTTTCGGAATATTATCTCCCATTCAATGTACCAGACACTGGGCAAACAGTAATGCGAATTTCAGAGGGTTCAAAGTGTTCCATGAAAAATCTAGTAAGCAGAATATGACAACTAATTGATCGACATACACACGACCCATGGTCCAAAATACCAGGCCAACAGAACACTATCTACTAGGTGGGAACGAGTTCCAAACGCCACACAAGAAACAATGTAGTTGCCTTTCTTATATCGTCGTGTCTAGATTAGGCCTACAGTTAAACCCAAATCTTGCGCACAAGGCTAACAGTGAGTGGGAGTTCAAGAGCATACATAAGAATGTAAAAGCGAATACGTTCCAATTAATTTAGGGTTAATTTTAGTTGAAAACTTTGATTATACGCATTTATCAGTGTCAGCATCTCAGAATATTTGGATGCGTCACGTGATCGATACCATAGATACTCAGTGCATTGCGTTCTGGATTACCTGTCCTTGTTTAGTAGATTAAGTGAGAAAAAATGCACCTCAGTTATGTTTCATTCTGTTTTGTTGTATTTTGTTTGTTTAATTTTACCCTCCTATTATTAATTCGTAACTTTGTTTTCAGGCACTATGGCTGGTGTATCTTTTCATTTCGATAAAAGTTGTGGCACAACGTTTGTAAGTTAACACATTTATTATCACTCTCATCCGTCTCCCTCCCCTCTCACTCTCACCGATATTCTAGGCCCTTCTCGCCACGTCGAACACCTGTGAGAGACACATTACTTTGATGTACGTCCTCCGAATACCATTGTTGTGCACATCTCGGAACTGAAACACTTACTTTTGCTCAACTTTTTCTCGATGAAAATTTCAACCATGAGCTTACCAAATCAAGAATAAAAAATCGGGGTCACTAGAGATATAGTACCTAGCATGTACAGATGTTCAGAGTTTTAAATAGCACCATTCTCGTGTAAACGCAAAGGCAAAATTAAGTTTCAATTTTCGAAAAACTAAGACAGTTTTTACTTACTCCAAGAGCTTTAAAATTAGCTGCCACGAGCGATAGATCAGAATAGTTTTGGAAAAATTTGAGAGTCCGAATATATGTTCCCGAATGGCATTCTACCTTTTCAAATAGAGATCTACTTTACTGATTTCACCGGGGTTTCATTTTCGACGGTTGACTGTCGTCATTTTTTCACAAGAGTATTTCAAAAAATATTTCCAGGCTTCTTCTCTGCTAGCTCTTGTGTAAATCGAGAGGCAAATGACACTGCGAGTGACAAAATCTTCAGTCTTTGTTTCTCTTACTTGCAGTTTCTGTCCATCGCTGGATTCTCTGGCAACGATGAAATGTGGGACTCGCAGCTGTAGTAGGAATGTGGCGATATCCTTTTGATGCTTTTGAAATATAAATTAAATCCTAGACTTTTGTCCTCGTAAAGAGTGATTGAAATATTTTGCCCTGACAGTGTCCAAACTGTTAACGTTGTCTATGATTAACTTCACTGTTCCGCGGACATCCATCTGCTGTCTGTAGCATTCTCCTGTAGAGACATAATGTATAGTAACATAAGACGCGATAACATCCGCAATATCTCAGGTAGTTCCTTTTTTGTGCATCTATGTTAAATCTTGCCTTGATGTACTGAACAAAAATATAATGTCACTTGCCAAAAACTATCGTCGTTGATTACAGCATTTGCTAGTAGCAGCGTGGATTCACACCACCTATTTGAACTTGAACATGAAAATCTAAATCACCATGGCAGCTCTGCTTTGTCGCGAATGTATAATCGATCCCTTTGGACTTGGATAGTATCCGATGGACATTATTTTTGCTCCATCGAATACTTTGATAATAATAAAAAGTGAGATAAAATTGGCATGTGTTTGTCGTCATCGGAACGCTTAGGCTGTACTGTGTAATTAATGAGAATTGACAGTTCATTTACACTTAAAGTTCACGGCTAAACCCCAGAGAACATGTGTGACTGATAAATTCTTGATGGTTGACCTGTGAACCTGCCTTTTATCATTGACGAATGCGCTGAGGTTGCTTATCAAAATAATATAGAATTTAAAAAAAAACTTGTTTGGTATCTCAGGTATCTCAGCAGGGACTCTAGATAAAACCTAAGACTTTGTGATATGCAAATTGGAAGACGAAATCTCCCTTATATCCTTGAAAATGACCTGCAGACAACAGGATATGATACAGAAATTGAATTTTTTTTCTTGACTGATCGTGCTTACGGAGTAACTTTACTCGCATGGGGTAACGGCTCGCCCGATATCATCATAGCGACCGTAGCTGCTACCAAGACGACCAGTGCAGAGGACAATGACCTTGGTCTTGTCATTGGAGGCCTTTTCGGTGAGTACGATGTCTCGTTTCCCGATCAGAATATTTCTTTTAGTCTCGTCAATGTCATTCTGTCACTGAATGGGCTTGTAAACTGTTTCTGCTCAAATCAGTTATGTGCCTATTCCTGAACATAGTTACATCATGGAGGTACTCTCTTTCTACCTCCATGGTTACATCAATACTGTCATTCATGACGTGTGTTAGACCGAAAGATTCAGTCGTGTGCGGGCGCTCCGGTCGTAGGTCTCAGTGCGCCGGAGCGCCCCACACGACCGAATCTTTCAGTCTGGACGTGTGTATTCAAAGTCAATTGTATAGTAACTGACTTTGGTAGAAAATTTAAAGGCCAAGTGGCTGTAACGAAAATTTTGACGATTTATTTTCACTGTTTTTGTCTTTATATGTCAATTACAAGTTCTTGTTCCGCCCCATCTTGAAACACCAAAAATGTTCAACACATCATCTGTACATGTAAAATGCGATATTATTGTTTACATTTGAACTCTAGTCATTTGTCAACAACAACAATGCCTATACATGTTCAGGTTGAGTTGAAAGCTCAACACTGTATCTCAACGTGCTTTGGGGAGTAGAACATGAAAATGAAGTTGATATTCAAATGTTACAGTTACTGTCCCTTTAACAGACTTGCTTGGTGGAAAAATAAATTCGGTAAGAGTGTCTCGTTGTGACTCGTTAAAGATAGTAATATATATATTTACATATTTACATTTATATCATAGCCTATAAGCTTTATGTACAGAAATAGTTTACTGCCATTTCCCCACATAAAGCCATGGCAGTTGTATTTTTTCGTCTGTTTATACATGTATATGTATGTATCTATGAACTACGTTCCTTTTACCATTGACGTTTCCAGGGGCCGGTATCTTCATCACAACAATCGTAATTTCATCGATTCTGATATTTTCGCCCAAGAACCCGATCGACTCGTTCAAGGATTGTCTCAATGAGATGAGGAAGCCGCCGTTCAAGCTTGAGAGGTTCAAGTCCATGCGTGACGTCTTCTTCTACCTGGTGGCCTGTAGCTGGGCCTACTACGTGGTCAACGATGGCAATATTACCACAGGGGAGGCAGCAGGTATGGTGTATACGCGGCCGAGCCGTGAAAGAAATGTCGTAATTAAGACGGGAGAGTGAGAGGGGAAGCGAGGGTTCATAACCTATTTTTGATACTTGGTTGCATTTACATAGTATCTGTCAACATGCTCGTAATTTTTGTTGAAATTTTAGAAAATTCATCCATAAAACCATAACTTCTGTCTTCTCCATTAATTTCGAATATTCAGTCTGAAAAGTCAAGTTTCCTGTTCAACTCCAAAAATCACATCGAAATGACCGATGATTGATTTGTCAACGCAATCTTTATGTATATGTGAGATCTGATGTTTATTGTTAACGACAGACTAGTAGGTCTGGACCAGAATTCTCTTGTCGACAGCAACATGGTATGTTGTACACATTTCGTTGTGCTCGCACTTGAAGGCCAATATTTAGTAGTTAAACATACTTCAGGGAAAGAAGCAGAAAGACATATTCTTGTTTTCTGAAAATGAAAATATTATAAACTAACAGAATGGTATTGTCCCTTTTACCAATCCCACATGCACCGAAACTCCAAACGACTCTGCATGTTAAATAATATTGCAACGTTGTCTGCTTAAGTGTACCTCAAACCTAACAGTGACACTGCTTTTTACCCTCGAAAATTTGAAAACTTCAGATGACGCCAAACCGCGTATTCTGACCTTCCTGCAAGACAGACGTCTTTAAACGCCAAGACGAATACATTGACATATCAGACATACAAGACACGGATAGACACTGGGAAAGAAATTTCTGGACATGACGCTTTGATTTACTCCCCAAACAATGCACCCAAACAATGCACTCCTAACATCTATCGGTAAATATGCAAGGTTGACCGATTTCTTCTTTTTTTCGATTCCGCCCACAGGATTCATATCGCTCTACATTGGATATGTTCTGCTGGTCTTGTTATGGGGCTTCCTATCGTCGGCTAGTAGTTGCTGCAGACAGGGATCTGCTGATCCAGGTAATGCGATCACTTGTACAGTAGACACACATACATCTCCCAAATAACTTCGCACAGGCACAACGCAATATTTTATCTCCATTTCTAAAAACTACCCAAAGTTTGCGGGACATTCGTACTAACAAGCCAGCTCATTTGACTACCTATAATTTATGTATATGGGCACAGCGCTCGACTTCCAGCCAGGCAGATAGGTAATACGAAGTTCTATTTTATATGAAAGTTGTAAGAAAGAAATAAAAAGAGATATTTCGTCAGTCATTTCAGCTTGAGATGAACACTCAGATAGGGGCGGTGGTGCTCAGGAGCTGAAAAAGCCAGCGCCATGACTCGTATGTCAATTATAGGTCACGAATTCAGAAACGCACCTGAACAAAGTTCAAATTTAGCATTTACCTTTCCATTCGCCGACTAACAAACTGTCTGTCTTGAACCCGTTACGTACAGAAGAAAAGAAACCGCTGCTGTCGTCAGAACAATCAGACGATGAGATGTCCGGGGACCAGCAGGCTAAGAAACCCAACGGTAAGGCGAATCCGATGGTTTTAAATCCGAACAGCAATATGAACCTTAACAAAACCATCCGTTTCCTGAACATAAACTGTGTTAGAGTTCTGTGAAATATACGAAATACAGTCAACATTTTATTTTGCTTTTACCGTATAATCACAAAACATTTTCTTAAGATTGGAAATATTAAAAACAAGATAACAGTTTTATACAGATCTTATTCGGATTTCCGAATCAGAGTTGTCAGTGACACGTTACAAAAGAGAAAACCCGACAAGAAGCAGGGTATTATCTGTGCAGGCAAAACGTGCGCGTGACTGTTCTTGCTGTAGTAGCCATGTTTTTAATATGTCGTGCATTGTACAAAATCTTCCTCAATCAAAGTCACCAAGAAATGTGTAATATCACCTCTAGCCTCTGGAGTCCTTAATGTAGATAGGCAATTTACGTAAGACATTTGGTTCCAAACCCCCAACTAGTACATGATTCTGGCAATTGCACAGAGTTTTCCTACGAATTGTAGTTCATGAACGTGATACAATCCACTTGTGTAAGAGGAGCTAAAGTGTTAGCTAGTCTCTATCACGGTGTAAAGCATTCAGAGATAATAATTATGATTGTCACTAAAATATCTCCCTGCACTCGCCTTTACTCAGGCGATGTGAACGAGTTGGAGGCTCAGCGACCACCGGTGACTTCCGATTCCGCACAACCTCAGAGAGACTACGATAGAAGTATCGAGGCAACGGAGAATGGCCCAACAGGCAAGTTCAATTTTGATTTCTTGAAGAGCCTTAAACTTTTCATCGAAAATGAAATTTACTTTTTGAATTTTCATCACAGTTTGACATTGCAAAAATCAAAGTTCTGTTAAACTTCGAATTGAACTCAATCATGTATGTTTCTTGTTGCAGACGATATGCCGTTGGAGACATCCTCGTCCCCGGACTCGTCTTCTCCAAGTCCATGGACACCGAGTGTTTCTAAGAAAGCCGTCCTGACCGAGCTACTGTTAGCGATATGTCCCATTGATATTATGAACTGGAAGGAGATGGATTTACTCAGTAAATTTATGGAAATAGTTCAGGTATGCAAATACAGACTGTCCTGGTTTATATTTTTGTACTCTTCATAACATGGTAAATTTTAAAAATTTCGCACTTCAAGAATGATGCAAAGACTTCTGGGTAGTGTCTGTCATTGCAAAATTGTCGCAATTCTAAATTATTTTTGTTCATGTTGTCCCATTGTTACGTTAAAGTATTTAAAAAACTTTAATCTCTTCCAGTGCTCCATCAATTGAAGCGATGGACAAGTAGGTCATAACTATCTCCTAGGTTATTTAAAAATGTCTCTTTGAATAATTATAGCTTCGTTGTAAAATAATCTCTTCATTAAAATATTGTGTACCGACCATGATCAAATGATTTTTCTACTGTCATAGGGCACCGAACTTAATCCAAACAGATTGTTTGAAATTTTTTAAACGATAAGCATGTTTGTTTGCAGGTACCCGTCGTCCTGTTGGTTACCTTGACAACGCCCGTAGTCGACCGTCAAAAGAAGAAAAACAACTGGAACCGTATTCTCAATAGTCTTCACTGTATTTTGGCGCTAACGTTCGCCTTATTCGTAACCGGCAGTAAGATGATCTCTCTTATTTATCCGGTATCCGGGGATAATCGTCTCGCCGAGGTCTCTTCCCTCTCTCTCGTCTTTATCAACTTCCGTTCTATGCGTAAATTCAGAACCAATCGTGATGAACCTGTTTCAGTCCGAACATGCCAGGGAGCGACAATGATATAAGCATTTAAAAAGGGGGAGCGACTCAGAACGTTTAATATTAGTTGGATTTTACAATCGCTTGCCATCTTCAGTATTTATTTATTTATTATTTATTTATTTACTCACGAACCAACAGGTTGCCCAAATAAAAGTTCGTTTGAAATATAAAACAATACAAAATATATAACACCAACCAAATGGAACAAAAGAGAAACGGGAGATTTCACATAGTAGGAAAAAACTCGACAGAACCAAGACAAACAGACAAAGAAACAACAATACATCCAGTAAAAAAGGATCTTGAATAGTGCATGTCGGAAATTAGTTATTAATATTATCAAAATTTTGCTTGTGACCAATGTCTGAGATCTTGATAAAAAAGGGTATATAAATAATAGGAATTTTTCTGAGAATAACTGTAGGTGCCCCATAAAAGTGATCACTTATTTTAGTTTGGGTAGAGTTCCGTCCGCAGGAGAATCTTTCGCACTTGCAAAAATGCTATACTGTAATGAATCTCAAATGTATTCATATTTGCATAAGCCATACTGTATTGGATTTTGTTCTCTGCCCGCTCACAGTTTGTCATGTCTACTCACTGTATACATTTATCCCTTCGCTTTCTCTGTTTTTCCTCCTGAATGTCTTTCACATCCTTGTTTGTTCACAGTTGCAACCATATCAATCAGCAAGGACTTCCTCATTTGGCATCTGGTCCTACCAATAGGAGCCATCATGTGCCTTGTTGTCTTCTTCACGTCCAAGTTTGAAGAGGCGCCAAGATATCATCTTCTGGCAAGTACATCGCTATGTCAACCTCTTTTGACTTATCGATTTCAAATAATCAAGCCAGTTGCAATGTTCCTGGATTATTGCATCGCATTTTGACCCCGGTGGTGGCAGTCCCCGGGTTGGTGGGTACCCATGCGCGTTACCAAATTCACGGAAAAGGGGGTGTTTTTCTTCAGTCATCTCGGAGATTCTAGGTCCGTGAAATCGAGAAAAAAGGGTACTTTTTCAGAGTAACCTCCCGAGATCAGGTGAGGACAAACATTTGTGATGTATGTACATGTATACAAAGTCAACCTCCAGGGTCAACCCTGGTAGTCAACATACTAACCTCCTAGATTTCGAAAATAAGGGTAAATACATGTTTTTTACAGCTAATTTCTCCCAGATTTGCCACAAATAGGGGGTGTTTTTCTCAGAAATTTTCTAGGAAAGGGGTACTTTTCAAACTTGGGTAACAAGCATGGGTACCCACCAACCCGGGGACTGCCACCGCCGGGATTTTGACTTCTCTTGGTTGTCAGGAATCGACTACTAACTGCGAGGAAACAATTTTACTCCCTCTCTTCCACAGGGATTCTCCTTATTTGGATTCATCATCTGTATCGTATGGATTTACGTCATCGCAACGGAAGTCGTCAACCTCCTCAAGGTAATGTATGAACTCATACAATGGATATATGTATACTGGTCTACCAACCACGCTTGATTTGATTCAATGGTCTTGAGTGATTGTCAACTAATTGGAAATTGTTACAACCTCTCTTCTTGCCCTTGCAGACAATTGGCTTGTTGTTGAATCTCAGCGACGAATTTATGGGACAGACATTTTTGACCTTTGGAAATAGTTTACCAGGTATGGAAACGCGTAAAATATTCCTCTAGATTTTTTTTTGAGATTCGGGAGCTAAAAGTTCAAGCATTGATATTGATGTGCAACTTGACAAAAATGGTCTTTTCAACAAAAGCGTTTCTAGGAACAGAGCAATTTACACTCACACAGGGCAAAGAGTTACAATAACAAAACTAAGAGGCGGAACGCAATATCTGTCTCTCACTTCAAAAAATGTTAAGTACTAGCGCTCTGATTTGGTTTCAAAATGTCAACACCAAAACAAATTACTAAAGCATTCGTTGAACTGCAAATAGTCTAATATGAGAGCCAGAGGAACAACGAAAAATGGTATATGACCCAGTCATTGCCATTTGGACTACTGATGTGCAGTTGGCATATCTGTCTGAAGATATATATATATATATATATATATATATATATATATATATATATATATATATATATATATATATATATATATATATATTGTACATTTCATCAACGCAGATCTTGTGAACAACACAACTAATGCAAGACGCAGACCACAGCCAGGAGAGACACATCCGGGACCTATGTCTATATCGGCCTGCTTCGGTGGACCTCTCGTCAGTATCCTTTGGCACCACGAGAAAGACGTGACGAGATTTGTTTTTCAAATAGTTGTCGGCTTGATGTTATAAGTTTTGGCTTATAAAGGTGAAACTGCGGGAAAGAAATCAAATCGGACGTAAAGGGCGAAGACTAGTGTGAATTATTGTTGATGAGATTTGTGAAATGGCTGATCATGAAGTAGTCATATTTCCTTGGTAGAGGGCTGTTTGCTGGCATTCGTATGGTATCACGAGCGTACATGCCAAATATGCAAAGTTTTGCTATGATATCTGAAACTATCGAAGTTTCGGCGAAAACCGAGCGCTTTTGCGGTGATCGCTCTCATGTGGCGTATGGTATATGAACGAACCACGGGAGATCAGAGTCAAGTGTAGCGTTTTCCGTCGTATCAGGAAGCAGATAGAGGGAAATTGAGAAAGATTGAGAAATCATTTCAGACGAGGACATCATCTAAAACTTCCAGTGTTAGTCTGATCAACATATTGTAAACAGTTGCGCTATTCATAATCTTACTGTAGCTGTGCAGTTGCATTTTGTTGTGTTTTTCTTAACACATATTTTTGCAGCCATGTTACTGGGATTTGGACTGTCGAGTTTAATTGGAACCATCATGATGGACAGCGACCTCAAGGTGAAGAAAATGATTATTATGATTTTTGGGTGGCGGTGAACAGGCTTGTCAAGTCATGCGGCCAGGGTCCCCTTAGTACGCCAGGACAATCATGGAGCGAAGCGCGAGAATCGTGGCCGTAGTTCCCAAACCAACCGTAAACATCCCTTGCATTAAAATAAAAACCACAGTCTCGTTGTATATCGCTACTTAGCACGCAGAATCTCCTCCTACAGGATGGACATTTTTTCATCATATTTTGAAATTTTGAAGTTTTTTTTCCGTCGCAAAGCAGGAGACTGGTGCAGTGCTTTAAGGTAGTTAGCGCCCCGAGACTGGTGCAGTGCTTTAAGGTAGTTAGCGCCCCGAAAATGATAGACTCTTTTCTCAAACTTTTCTCAAGCAAACTTTCAACCGTTCTCTTTCAAAATGAAGAGTAAAAATCAAGAGTCTCCTCGCAAATGTTAGTACTAGAGAAACAAATTGCCCCATATTTACCGCTATTTGAAATTGAAACTGGCCGCCATCTTTGTGTTATTTCTATGGTAGAAAATATAATTCCAGATTTTCATAAAACTAAGCCGGTGAAAAAATTATTTATTCCATACTGAGCTTCAAAATGAGCACCAACAAGCAGTAGGTCAAAAGAATATTGTAAAAGTTTAAGAGTCCAAATATCTTTCCGCGAGGCCCATTATTCGTTCATGAACTAGAACACGTAGGTATGAAGAGACCTAGAAACTTATTCTAGTTTTCACCCACCGGCCGACGTATGTAAAATTCGTTCTATAATTTTGGCTGGCAAGGTCTCCCAACGTGTTAAAATTTTGACTGCTTTTGCACGCGTTCCACTTGGCATATTACCCATGTAATCTGCCTTTTGGTTGGTAGCTTATAAGCGAGTATCCGGCATAGAAAAATTGTATAAATACTTTTCATATGTGAGGAATTCGGTCGAGTTATAGCGAACGGCAAATGATTTGGCAATGATTGTCGATATTACTATGCAGTCATCATACAATTGTTTTTATTACTCTTGTCACTAAACATGATCCGTTTTCTATCACACAGCTTGATCACCTGGCCGTGCACATCTTGCTGTACACCACAGTGGCTGTTAGCTTAGTCTCCACGCTAATCATGATCGGTGTCAAGTCGAGTCTCCTCCGAGGATACAGTTTCTACCTCATCACCCTCTTCATCCTCTACATCATAGTGACCATTCTGATAGAAACCAACACCATTCCCAATGAACTGATCTAACCCTAGGCATTTCTTCACCAGTAGACTTTTTGTACATACCCGTGACTTTTCATATAGGGTCAGGGATTGAACTATAAAACAGGACAACGTTGGATTAGGTATTACTTGTTTAATCCACGTGCCTCTGCACTGAAATGGAACAATACCAATGCAGCTATGATGAAGACTGAGTATAACCCATGCAAATTTTTGATGGTCGTTTTGTTGTAAATTCCATCTCACGAGGAGAAAGACAATTTTATCTTTATACACAAAAACGCGAGGGACACCATCGCCGCAGGCGGTATCATCATCGGTCATCGATTATTACCAATGGAACAACGCCCTCTTGCGGTAAACCGACACTGTCAACCAAGGACAAGTGATCTTTGACTGAAGGATTCATTTAATAGTGTACACACGGGTGCTCTGCCGACCCCGATCCTAACCACGTGTTGTAAAGATCAGAGATAACGGAGCACTTGTACACAACTGAATCTTTCAGTCGTGAACAACCACAAACAACGGAACAACGTAACTATTACAAAAATATAGTGGGCAGCATCCAGTAGATCTATGGGCCCGTAATACTTCGACTTTTGTTGAAAGATTTGCAATCGCCTCAATGTTACACTCCACTGATAACGTGAAGAAATCTGTACACTTGACAAATCATGTATATTTCCAAGCAAACAAAGTATATTTGGGTGATACACTAGTTTGATAACGGACAAAACCACTGTCGTGAACAACGGACGACCGCACTGTGTGGTGGTTCGCTTTTGAACTGCTAGTATCAAAAGTATATACACGACAGGGGAAAGCATGTCCAAATTATTTATGGACACAAAACATCTGTACATATGAATTTGTATTTGTAAGAAAACAATAATTTCGTCATTCTTGGTAGTATGAAGTATAGAAAAGAATTGTTGAATTCACAATGGTGATTTTAGAGAGATAACTGTAATTTGTACTGACCTATATTTATGTATGTGCTACATCGATGTCACATTCGGAATGAATACGCAGCAAACGGTAAATACTTATTGCGACACCATAAGTTCAAGAAAAAGTATTAAACTTTTCACTATTTGGAGTTTAAGTGGTTAACATGCAAAATAACAGAAGAATTTTGTCACTGCTATAACCGCAAGAACACTTCGACCACAAAATATTTTGCCTCCGTGGGGTATTTTTCACATACACTCTTCACTAAATTTCCCAGCGCACATCATGCATTCTCATCGAAAATTAATTTCTGTGATACTCTAATACTCACTTCTGAATAATGTCAATGCCCTGGTGAATGTAATTTTTCCCTCAGCAAACTTTGGGCTTTAAGTTTCCCTTTATTTGAAATAAAGATGTCGAAATATTCGGTAGGGATTAGTTCTTGACGAAATAAACGTTTGCTTCCGTGAGTGCATTGCTGTTATGACGAGAAATATTCAATGGGGTCAGCGCGACCGCGCTGAGAATCATGTGACTAAGGCGAGGTTCGTTTGGCCAATGGTCAGTTTGGTTATAATGACGTCATACATGTGAGTGTACGAATGGATATAAATTCAGTATGAAGGGAGTCTTCTTTAATACAATCGACGAATGCGGAGATATTTTACCAGCCAGTCAAAGGACATTACTTAACTCTGAGACCCCAAGTTCCTATCGCCTGCTCTACTGAACGCACCATGGACACGGTGAGTCAATTCTATACTGAGGAGCAACTTACTTCGTTTGCAACTTTTCTTGTATTTTATATATAAAAGGGGTCGGTCATTAGATCTCGGGAGGAGTGGTGACAAACTGCAAAAAAAAACCAATATGGCAAAAATCGCCACGAAAGCTTTTGCAGTCTCTATGCCTTTTGAAAAATATTCATAAACCATAAGGTAGGGGGGAAAAGGAAATTCGGAAAAAAGAGTCTACATGCCATGCAGAATCCGAGAAATAATTAGAGGTCTTTTAAGCAATAAAGCACACCCAGCGATGGTATACCACGAGATTTTGACCAGTTCACGACATACATGCACGAGCGATAGCGAGTGCATATATGACCTGACATGATCAAAATCTAGTGGTATACCTGTCACTGGGTGTGATTTATTGCTATTATATTATAACAGTATATTGAAATTCTGGCATGGAAAAAAAGGATAAAAGGACTTTTCCTCAAGCCGAGAGCCAGTGCGCATGCCAGCCGTGGTATATCGCCAATATACCACGGTTCTTTTCGCGTCTCGACCAATCGGATCGCTGTATTTGCACCATCAATATACTGATATGATATAATACCAAATATTAGAACGAGAAATAAATGCATTTATGCATTCTGACCATTCTATCAAGATCAAATGGCCCATCTCTAATGATTCCACAAACACGGCTGTCAATGTGGAACATTTAAAATATATAAGGATGTCTTCTAGCGCCACCTCAGTGCATGGTCTGGGTATGGTGTAGTGCCAACAGGGCCGGCGATGGCCAGTCTCATCATGTTGGAGCCTCCCTTGCCTGCTATTGTAAAATTGTTCTTTTTACCAACTTTGCTTTGTGAGGAATGTTGGGCCATGGTTTCTCCACTTGCAGGGATGGACAACAACGAATTTTGAAATCCGAAATAGCACGGTGTTAAGTAACTGTTGTTAACGCTCCATAACCAAAGATAACAGATCTACCCTTATAGCAATTGCTGGGTAGGCGCGAAAGATCCTCAAAAGTGGTTAGCGCGCGTTTCTTATGACATCTATATTACGTTTGACCAAGCAGCAACACAACAGCTATGTTCATTGAATTTTATTGGTCAACAATTCTCTCTCTCTCTCTCTCTCTCTCTCTCTCTCTCTCTCTCTCTCTCTCTCTCTCTCTCTCTCTCTCTCTCTCTCTCTCTCTCTCTCTCTCTCTCTCTCTCTCTCTCTCTCTCTCATTTAACCTCCGATAAATGTAGTATCAAAGTAGAGAACAAGTTTTCACATGTTAATTTCTCAATTGATCGAAGAGGAATTGCTGGATATAGGCGCTTTTTAATTTTTTTTTCTAAAATGTGAGAGGGGTGTGAATTTTGGACAAGATGATACCATGGTGACCAAATTTTAATTTTACTCCGTGTATTTGTCCTGTATTTCACCTTATGAGGTAGATGTTATCGCGCTTTAGTTATATACGTTCGGTGAGGGATAGCGTTTCCTGGCAACGTCACTTTTAATTCATCACGATCGCTAGATATGGATGTGTTGTCTCAGTGCATGCAATGGAAACATGATTGAAACCGTTCCGTAAGGTCAGAGAGGGCGGGGTCGGATGAACTGTTCCCTGCATGCATCGCGCGTGCCTGGGTAATAATATCAGCCGCATAGAAAGAGCCCGGGGAGATAGAGCACTCTGGATAGGACAGTGCATTTTGGCCATCAGCATACTGACATCACCCTTGGCCAATTCAATATTTTCAACGAAAGAACACGCATTAGACTATTCTTTTCTCAGCGAAAGATCCTCAAAAATGGTTAGCGCGCGTACTAACATCGTTACAGTACAGATCACATTTTCATCAAACCTGTCTCATTTCCAGTCGGAGTCGGTTATCAATAACTAAATGAAGATATCGGCTTCAGTCGGGGTTTATGTATTTCATCTCGTTTGGTTATTTCAAGTTGTACCAGTGTACATGCGTAATCATGCTTAAATTAAAAAATGAATATTTGCAGGGAAGGAGGGCCTGGTATATGTAGCATTATCTGTCGAAAGTTTAGTTTGAATTTGTTGCTGTATAGGCCTATCTGGTATTTTTATCATTGCCGGTTCGTGTAATCAATTCTCTTTGCTGTATGCCTACCAGCGGCGTCTTCTACTTGCAACAAAGCTATGTCTTTTGTCACAGTTAAATAAATCCAGTAAGATAGAATGTGCCTCGAGGACAGATATTCAGAGTATTTAGGTTGCAGTGGCGGGCATATCGACTACGGGATCTATAGATCGGGCCGAAAATCGTAGCAGACTACCTATGATTCAGACTCTAAAATTTGAACAGTACTTTTCTGATTTATCGCTTTTGTGTTCATTATTAAACTCTTGGGGTAAATAAAGTTTCACCATCTTGTTTTTGTGAAAATCGAAAATTTCATTATTCTCATAGAGTTTCTTCAGGAATGGCGACCCTTTCCAATAACAAATCTCACTAAATTTCGAGTAATTTATTTTTCTGGAACCAAAGTTAGCACGGTGACTCCTGATGTCTATTATTGAAAGAGAATGGCTGAAAGTTTCCTTTGGGAAAGCTTAGGCAAAATTTATTCTTTCGCTTTCGAGACGCATACTATCTTATGGAGAGTCGACGGCATGCACTTTCTAGCAATACTAGCATGGTTTTGTGTTCTCTTTCTTTCGATACAGCTGTTCATATCACAGTTACTCCACTCAACTGTAGGCTTATACATTAAAGGTATACAGTCACCTGTAATCTAAATACGTCCATATATGGTCAAATTGGCGTTCCTTGGTATTCAAAATGCCCATGTGAGGGCGCTATTTTTAAAAGCAGCCAGCCGCTTAAAATCTGTGATTGGTCAGATTTTCTCTTTCCATGGTAACTGTGGCAAAATTGGAACATGTGACAGTACACCTTTAAAGGGTCACTACAACGAAATTTTGACTGTAATCCATGCATTTGCAAGAGTATATTTAACACGTACAATTTTATCATTTTAATTTTCAAAATAAAAGGCAGGACTCAACTAAGCATGACTTTTCAAAGTTACTCGCGTCATCTCTTTGCCATATGACAAAAAGTGTCCTCAAAGTCAGCTGAAAGGTGAGTCACCTCGCTCTCGTAAGGGAGCGTTCAGTTTTTACGGCCTGGGGGGGCCGGCAAAATCTCGTCGCCGGTGTTCAAAAAAATATAGACCCCCCCCTGCATTTTTTGTAAAAAAAGATGACCCCCCCCCCCCTTTGTCAGACGAAAAAAATTGATGACCCCCCCCCCCGAAAAATAACCAAAACCCATATGTCAAATTTACCCGCATGGTTTGATTTGAACTCCGGTACGCGGCGCTCTTTATTCGATGCCAGTGCACAAACTTCTCAGCCACATCCATTGAAACGTCTGTTAATTAGGACGACTGTAAGGCAATTTTTAACTTCATTTCCATAGACAACTCATGTCCATGGACATTGTATAAAGTAAACTTTATTGGAGTGGTTCGCCAAAGGCAGCCCTCCGGTTAAGAGGGTCATGGGCCATTATGTATTAAAGTCAACTTTATTCTAGTGGGCCACCAAAGGTGGCACGCCGGTAAAGAGGGTCGATCATGGCTATTGCATAAAGTAGACTTTACTGGACAGGGCCGCTGAAGGTGCGCGGCCATTACCATTATTCAGTGCGTGATCCCAGGGGTCCCTCAAAAATGTTTCTAATACAAGCCGCGGCTTCAATTGGGAATTTTACGGTAAGATTGCCGTGGGGTATTACATAAAGTCAATTTATTGTAGTGGGCCGCCGCAGGCGGCCCGCCGGTAAAGAGGGTCAATCATGGCCATTGCATGAAGTAAATCTAATTGGAGTGGGCCGCCAAAGGCGTCTGCCCGTTAAGGGGTCATGGGTAATACATAATGTACCGGTATATTTATTGTAGTGGGCCGCCGAAGGCGGCCCGCCGGTAAAGAGGGTCGATCATGGCCATGGCATAAAGTGAACTTAATTGTTGGTATTATGTTTTTGAAAATGTGGTGACCCCCCCTTTCCTACCAGTGAAAAAGCGATGACCCCCCTTTGCGGATTCCAAAATTATGATGACCCCCCCCCCTGGATTTTGCCCCCCCCCCCCCCCCCCCCGGCCGTAAAAACTGAACGGTACCTAAATGGTAAAAAGTGATTATGTAGGCACATGATGCCCTACCTGTAGGTACTCACTGCCGGTGAACGCCTATGCTATTTTCAATGTGCTCACCTAAATCAAACACCAGTACCTATATCACGGGACTGTGCCTCAATATGACTCAGTTTTATGGCGAGCTACCAAGCAGTAAGATGTATTGTCGTCTGTGAATGAGTAAGCTTATGACCTTTTACCTTTTACGCGAACTCGTGACTGCAGGCAGGTCGTCCTCTTGTGTCACGTGAATGAAGGTAAATAAGCTAATCAACCGGTGTACTCCTATCGCAAAGACTCGTCTATGCTTACCGGGCCAGAGGACCACTCGCTCATCGCTGTTTGTAATGACGACAACCGAAATGTAAGCTGCATCCTTAAAACTAGGGCGAATTCGATACAATCTTGCGAAGGGAGAGGCGTCTGCAGGGGAACATGAAGCGGACTACTGGCAGAGTGTTTGGCGTAACAGGCATGGCAGTGATCTTGGTGTTTGTGTCTACCTTCGACGGCCCAGGCATCCGCCGTGATGACGCCCACAGGAAGAGCGCTCATGTGGCCGAGCAGCTTTCAGGGAGTTTCCGGAGAGGTTTAAAGTCATTTACAGAAACAAACGGTAGCCATTTGAACTACTCTGATGTAACAGAGGACCCGCTCTCAAGAAAGGAAAAACACTCAGGGGTGAGTTGGTTTGCAACCGGACGTGTCAGACTTTCTTTGTAATGCGTAAGCCGATGCGGGACTCGATTACCCCGGGCATATGAAACTAGAACTCCGTACTTCAGGGAGGATAATTTGTCCGAGGTAGAAGTGTCTGTATTCCTGACGTTTCGAGTTGCATTGCCTTGAGTCCGCAAACAAATAACTCTTGTTGGTAATTCACTCAAAATCCTTCGTCAGTGGGGTAAACCATCTGTAGAAGGTGCCTGCTGGGTGCAGATCGACCGACCTTCGATCGAGCGAAGCCACAGTCCTTCCATAAGGAGCGACTCGACTATGTCTGAACGCAAAGACTGAAGGAGATCAGATAGCACGCAGCATCGAGGAGAAGCTAACATTGGCTAAATCCTGAGATGTTACAAATTAACAAAAAAAAACAAAAAAAACAAAAAAAATGATCATGAAAGACAATGACGAGAAATTACAACTCTTTTTTTTTCTAATGTACCGCTCTTGTGTGATTTGAATATAGAAATATTATTAGAATCGATGAATTAAGTTTCAACTATTGACTTCGTAACCCTAAAACTAACCATAAATCAACCATAAACACTTTCAAGGTCGGATTTTATGCGATACCTGTGAGAATAATTTCAATTGTTCATGTTTTTCAAATTTCCCGCTCCACTGATTGGTCGGTGCTGTGTAAAGTCAAATCATAGACAGTAGAGGGGGAAGATGGTCAAATCGCAGTTGGTCAGTCGTTGCTGGTTGTCATTGGTCATTTAAGGTCATTTGAACCAGATGATGGAAAGATTAAGTATGACCCCAAGTGACCCATTGGAGTGGGAGAGGAGAGATGTTAGGAGCGATAAGGCAGATCCACCACATGTTACCAGTTCATCAATAACGACTCCAATTCAAATGTTGAACTTTAATTATTTGTTTCGATAACTGGTATCTTGTTACTTGATATCCGGTAATAGCACCAGTAGCATCCTTGTCCCGGTTTCATCAGAAATGAATAATCACATTCAAAACACTCCAAATGACCCCTGTACAATCTCCCTGCATTTGATTTTGCAAGACTTCAGAAAAGTGGAACAAACTATACATCGACATACTGTGGCAAAATCTGATATCGATCAGCTCCTCAGATAATGATTTCATCTCTGTAATATTAGAGGCCCCCTACACAGACAAATAAGTACATAAGGAAGTATTGGCTTGATTCCTATATGTTGTCAAACACCCATTGTAAATATGCATAAATAAAAATATGTCTGGAATTTTTAGAAATGATTTGAACTTGACATTACATTAACAGGAATGAAGAATTGAAGCTTTTTTACTGCTGATATTCTGAATAAATATTAAAAAAAAATTTAAAATGTCAAGCCTTTAGACTGACCACAAGAAGCAGCAATAAACACAGACACAAAAGGAAAAAAAATATCTGAACTTCTGTAGGAAGCAGGCATAGCACATGTTGCTGTATTTAGTAGCAGACTGGCAATTGTGATAGTGCTATCTGGCAATTCCGTTCTACCCAATGACTGATCTGTTCTTTCCTCATTCCTGCAATATTCCAGTGCCATGGTTTCCACAAAGTTAACCAATCGCAGCAGTGCTGGTACATAAAAAACACGTCGGACTGCAAGATCGACGACGGGTTCATCAACTACCTGGAAGTCGTCTACTGCCACTTTGACCATAAGCTGATTCCACTGGCAATGGTCCTCATGGTAAGTTTTACGTCAGTGGATGAATGCCCTGACAGGGATGTCTATTGTGAAGAATCTGCCAGGTTTTTTTGGCAGTTTTTAATGTCAGATATATATATTTTATAGAGAGAGAGAGAGAGAGAGAGAGAGAGAGAGAATATACATACATATATGTATATACATAACATATACATAAATTATATATAATATATAAATATATAATATATGGCCTTGTTTGATGGCAATTCATGATCGCCCATGTAGTACTTCTACACTAAGATTCGCAATACAGTAAAATACTAGAAGCTGTCACCTTCTTAGCAATATGTGATTTGTACTTGGTATGGGTAATTGTGTCACTGATTCCCGTCTCTGATCTCTTCGTTGTCCATTCTTTTCATAGCGGAACTCTGTAGTTTTGGAGCGGGGAGGGTGAGTGAGTGGGTTTTGGGCTGGCAAAGACATAGCCCTTCCATCACTATGGTTTGACCCAATCCCATTGTTTTCTATGGTAAAGTTGGAACTCTTTACAGTGAAATAGGGTGAGAGGGTTGGTACTCTCTAGTTTAAAGAAAAATACCTGAAAGTAAAACTGTCCTGCACAACACATACACAGAAGTTACTTGTATTTCACCTTTCATTTTCATTTGCCTATACACCGGTCTAGCTGACCTGTTCAAAAGGAAATTGCGATGGACAAAAATCTGGTGAATTAACACAACAAGCGTAAAGTTTTTGCAAGCTATATGTCCTTCATGCACCAAAAATTCTTAGAAATATGCAATTTTTGTAAATGCCCATGAGTCAAAACAACATTATACCATCAACCTTTGAGAAATATTTCATATCCTGATATTAATTTTTACTGCCAGATGAGGAATTAATATACAATGTAGCATATTAGTCTAGACGGCAGTGTTTTCTGACTTCAGGCGGTAAATGCTGTGAAACAGAAAGTTGAAACTTATCCTCAGAATTTCTTCAACGTAACTCTCCTCTTTAAGGTAATATGCGCCTCAAAAGTGAAAGACTGAAACTTTGGCTCAAACTTCCTCAGTGAAACTTTCAACCATTCTCTCACCAAATCAACAATAAAACTTAGGGGTTTAATTAACAGCCAAAGTCTGGCATCAGAGAAACATATTTAATAACATATTACCGATATTTGAAATTGAAAATGGCCACCATCCCTTTATCAATCCATGGAGAAAAAGAACATATTTGATTTCAATAAACAAAGACGGTGAAAATTTTTCTTACTCAAAAAGCTTTGAAGTGAATCCCACAAGTGGTAGACCAGAAATAAACTGTGAAAATGTGAGAGTCCAAATCTCTGTCCCGAGACGCATTCTACCTTAATAATCAAGAATAAAAATCAGGGGTCAACTGCAAGTTTTGGTACAAGAGAAATACATTAATTTACCGATATTTGAATGAATGCAGTCCCATAGTATGTCAGTTGCAGAAGAAAATTAAAGTTTTGATCTTAATGTTTCTTCCACATGTTTCAAAAGGAGTTCACACTCTAGAAGCAGACCGACAAAGAATTGTGAAAATTTGAGAGTCTGATTGTCTGCCCTATAAAAGTTGCATTCTGCTTCAAAGATTGTTATTTAGGACATGTCATTGTGTCGGCCAGAACTGGTGTGTAATGTGCTTTCAGTTGGTCCTCTAAGCTTATACTCCAAACCTCGGACATTTTATCAATTCTAGAGTGCATTGCATCAAATACTGAGTTTCCACACCTGTTAAAACTACTATCAATAATCATGTATCAATGACATCATCAGCCCCCATGTGACTGTTGCACAGTGCTAAGTTGTTTTGAACAATACAGATATCGTGTACTTTGAATATCATGAGAAAATGATCATGTGACATTACGTCATAAGATGAGAACTGTGAACCATGAACTCTTGACTCAAATGTCGATTTCAAATCATTTGATACTGTTGGACAATGGTTGTCTGTGCAACTCTGAACTTTAGAGAGCAAAAACAGTGACACACCTCATATTATTCAGTTGTAAACCGTGAATTAATACGGCAATTCTTAGGTATTGTCATCATGAATTCAGTTGGGATAAAGGGCCAGCAGCTTGAAATTTTGTTGATTTTTCTCAGTCTTTTTGTTCTTAATATCAAAAACAGTTTCTTGATCCACTGAAATGCCAACCCCAAAACATTATGAGATATATAATATTCAGCTTGTCAACTCAGCCAGTACATATGTAGACTGCGTTGTTATTGTTGACAAGTGAATACTGGTCTGGACTACGATTCAATTGTGAACAATAACAGTGCCATGTACACGTACAGGCACTGTGTGTGAACAAGCTAAATAGCAGGTGTTCCAACATGTATTTTGGAGTAGAACAAGAACTTGTCAGTGACATGCAAAATAAAAATAGTGAAATAACCATCCATATTTACAGCTACTGGTCCTTGAATACAGAAAATGCCGTATTCTTTTGATCAAATACAGTCCATGGTAGAATTTTGAACAATGCATCACTTGCAAGCTGCAGTTGCTTATCAGTACAACAGTGTCATTTCCTGACACAGCGTTTAATATAATTTGCAAAATAAAGTGCAGGATGCCATAAGCTTTAACTATCTACCTTGACGTGAATGTATTCTATTAAAGGTTATTACACAATGGATATAATAGGCAGCAAAATTATCATAACATGCTGAAGTGATTTTGTAATGTTTCTTGATGGTTTCAAATCCTAGGGTAACTTATAGCATACTTAAAAACTGAAAAAATACTGTATTTTTCAAAACAGCTTTTTGTACAAATAATAATATCTTGAAGAGAAAACCCACAAATGAATACTGATTGGTATGGACACCCAGTATTTTTAAGTATCTTTCGAGTAAATTTGAGAAAAAAGCTCAATATTTTTATTACTTTCCTTCGCCATATAAATACACTATTGCATTTTTCTAATAAATCCCTTTTCCTTAATGCTCATAGATTGTTTCACTCCCCTATGTACAGTTTTCCATCAAGACGCTCCTCCAAACCCTCCTCCATACAATTATTAATAGGAGAAGGTGTCCTCCAAAAATATAGTTTTTTGTTTCTATTTGATTGTGAAGGTTGCATGATACGGCATTTCACTTTTATTGGAATGAAACCAGGATAAAAACAACACGTAAAGTGATTCCAGTTTGGCATTATTAGTATAAAACTTACGCACATATTAATCTGACACACAATAACAAGAATTATATTACCATGCCCTGTCCATTGCATTTTGATTGGTCGAGCTGAACCATGTGACTGCCAACAAATAAACAATAATGGTTTGTTTCCAAGCCCATTAATATGAATAATATCGTAAACATAGTAACTTTACGGCTAAAATGAAAATTGTGATTTGCACAAAGATCATAATCAACCACAAAACAAAATGGAGCATTTGTCAGCCAAGTTTAGACCCTTTTTTTCCAAAAACATCTCCGGATTTACAGGTTCTGGGGGCCCCGTGTCGTTCGCACGGGAAATTTTCGTTAATTTTGACTGTTTTTCGGGGTTCGTTGATAATATAATTGAAATAACAGACTCTGCGGTAACCAATAACGTTTATTTATGGGCGCAGGTGAGAGGAAAGCCAAATTAACGGGCTCGGCATACTTCGCCCATTAATTTTTGGCTTTCTTCTCGTCCTTGCCCATAAATAAACATTAATGGTCAGCGCGTCGCTGGTTATTTCTGTAGTAAAGCACTCATTCTTTCCTCATTTCTTGTTATGTCAATGCTCATAATATCCGCAGTGTCTGAAATATTTTCCACCCAACGAGCGAAACAAAAACATATTTATGATTTTTTCATTTATTTTCAGTTCATTTGGTTGATTTGCTTATTTATTGCTCTTGGAAACACAGCGGAAGATTTGTAAGTTGTGCTCTTTATTCAGTTTATTTTTCAGGTTTATTTATATTAGTTGGTGATTGAATGATCAAGAAAAATGTACATGATTGATGCTTACATATTATTTGCATGTAAATGTTCTATAACCTGGAAAGACCTAGCTGTCTACATTTATAACATATTGGCAAATAGACAGGCTCACTGGTATGCAACTTGAAAGAGTATGTTCATACAATCAGTCTTTTTTTCAGTTTTTTGCTCATAGATGGACACAATTGTGAGGTAAATGCATATATGGCAAGTAAAACAGATACAGTGTAACTTTTATTTCTTATTCTGTTTTTTTTTATTTCCAACAGTTTTTGTCCAGCTCTAACTGTAATATCACACACCTTGAAGTTGAGTCAAAATGTGGCAATATCCTTTTTGTCATGAAAAAAATTGTCTATTTTTCTCCACCTGCTTGCATCCCAGCATGCAGTGCAGAAACTGCTGGAAAAATGCCAAGTGTGTGCATATCTGTTACCATGACAAATTGTCATGGTCACCACTTTTGGCAAACTAACTGGCTGCCCATGTGTTTGTACAAACTAGAAGTTAAAAATAATAACAAATTGTTTTACAGAAAAGCTTGAAAAAATGGTTGGTGATATCATTTTACAGATGATAAACAATAAATTTTCTCTTGTTTTCAATTCTATAAATATCGTTTACAAAGATACAAATTCCAAACTACATTCAAATTAGAACGGAGATACTTTAAGTTATCTGAGAATCTAATTTCAAAATTATACATATAAACTCATTATATAACATATTATATATATATATATATATATATATATATATATATATATATATATATATATATATATATAGATTGATAGATAGATAGATAGATAGATAGATCAATCAAAATCAATTGCTTTAATATCCATAAGTAATACATATGCATAGATAGATAAAGGTGGATAAAGATAGATTGATAGATGGATAGAGACAAAGATTTGTTTTTCTGCTAGAATTGATCTATCTCCTGGTTTTAAAATTTCTTATATCACAATCGATTGCTTTGATATTCATAATTGCTTTTACTGACATTCCTTAACACTAATATTCCACGGTGTAACATTCCTTGCATTCGGCAATGGTGCTCCGGATATATTTAGTGCAATAGCGGCAATCACAAATGCCAAGAATGGAGATGCAGGCTTGGCAGTTGGTGCTCTCTTTGGTAAGAATCTATTATTTAATAATGATTGCCTATTTATTTATTTAAATAGAATGATATAGTCCAGATTTTTCACCTGGCTCTGCAGATGTTTGAGGAAAGCAGTGTCTATGTATTTCACAGTTGACTTCAACTGACCAATGTACAAGGTTGAAAAGGATGCTTGTCTGATGTAGAGCGACACAACTTTCTATTATCTCTCAACAAGACACTTTAGAAATGGAGATTTATTGTACTGTGTGCCAGGCAAATCAGACAGCCAACACACAGTGCACATTCAGCTTAGCCCTTTTACTCCCATTATTGTGTACACTAGCCCAACTCAACCATTGAAAACAATGTGTTATGGCTAAACCATTATGAAGAAAGGGTTGGGCCAGACACCAATCAACCAGAACATTGAGCGTAAATTTATGTCTTTATGCCTTATCAGTGTCCACAGTGTCACTTTTTTCTCACTACTTGAAAAGACCCTCAAATTTTCTACAGTTTGTCCACTCAAGGAACAAGCTGCGGATTAGACTGATAAGGTAAAGGGGAGTGGACGTGATGCCGTGCCTGGCTCTACCATGGTTGTAAATTCCAGAAGTGTTGGATAGCCCAACACCTCTGTGAGAGTGCAGTTATGTTGTGTGAAAGTTTATATGTAAACTGGTCAAACGCCAATGACAAGTTACTCACAATTTTCAACACCCTCAGCTGTTTGTATGCTGTCAAAATATCAAAAGCTTTTTTAATCAAAATAATGTAACATTCAGATGTCTAATTTGCGCTATTTGTTATGCAGCGACAATACAAAAGATATATTATTCGCTTTTTTTGTTTTGTTGCATGTGGCATTGATACATTGTAATTTATTTTCCACTGGCCTTGTGTTTAACAAAAATAATGTATTGCTGTAATACAGATAAAAGAAATAGCAAGGTTGGCTGGCGCATTAATTTTTAATTTCTTTTGTAACAGCAAATTAAAATTTAGATTTTCTCAGCCCTATTGCTGATACTGTGCCAACTTTCAAATCTGAATCGTGTTTTTCACACAGCTGTGATACTGTAATTTTCAGTCAACGTCTCTGGGATGAGTATGTGTTACTTCGTGGTAAAATAGTTTTATTTTTAGAAGTCATGCCGTTTTTCTCCTTACTCACTCAAGTACACTTACAAGAACATGACATTAATATTTAACTGTTGATTTTGACAACTGTGGTAACCATTTATAATGCATTTCTCTTTTTTCATATTTACTTTACGATGTCATGTACAACTTTAAATTCTAGAGGGACATTTCATTGGTATATCAATGCAAAATTTGCACATGAATATCTGTACTTTGCCTTTTTTACATGATTATCAAAACATGCTGGACACAGAAATATTTCATTGAAACTCTTCAATCAGTGTTCAGCTTTCTGCCCCTATTGCAGTGGAATAGTCCACAATGCCCATAAAACAATGAGGTTAAACCAATATGCAACAGTGGAAAGGTTAGATAGCAAAACATTTGCCTTTTTTTCTTTCAAGGTGCTGGTGTCTTTGTCACCACCATTGTAGCTGGTTCCATCGCTCTGACACGTCCATTCAAAGCAGCGGAAAGACCGTTCCTACGCGACTGTATCTTCTACCTTGCTGCAGCCTTCTGGACATTTACAATATTATGGGATGGCAAGATCACTCTGGCCCAAGCTATTGGTACGTTAACAACCTCTATGACATGTTATGTTATATTATGTTATGTTATACTGAAGAAATGTGGTTTTATATTTTTACTTCTCCACTAGTGATTTGAATATTTTGACTGTTATATACATGCATGTACTACTGTAAAAGAATGATTTTAGCATGATACACTGTGTATGCATGGATGGATGAATTGATGGATATATGTATGCGTGTATGTGTCTATTTGTGTATGTACGTATGTATGTATGTATGTTTGTATGTTTGTATGTATGGATGTATGGATGTATGTATGGATGTATGTATGGATATATGGATGTATGGATCGATGTATGTATGGATGTATGGATGGATGGATGGATGGATGGATGGATGGATGTATGTATGGATGGATGTATGTATGGATGGATGGATGTATGGATGTATATATGTATGTATGGATGGATGGATGGATGGATGGCCGGAGAAGTGGACAGATGGATGGAAAAATGTATATATGTGTGCGTATTTGTATATATATATTTTATTCAAACTTGTCCGTGTAACCATGTATGTTATGCTTCATAAGCAGACAGATCTCTGATTTGAAAAGCATCAGTCCCAGTGTACTTGTCCAATGCAATCTGCATTTCAAGGTCATTGTTATCTTTCCCTCACACAGGTTTTATTGGGTTGTATGCATTCTACGTGATTGTTGTGATTGTCGGCAGAAAAATTTACCAGTATCAGAAAAAGAAGAGACAAGCTGCAGAAAGTAACGGTGCAGATGGTGAGTTAAACTCTGGTGTGTGATAGATATATCAAAGAAAACTGAAAGTTTTACAATGGTCAACTTTTTCAACAACGACTTTAATTATTTTCTGTTTTAACGTAAGTTCATCATCTTGCAATTTCCTTTCTTGCCTTGTCTATTTTCATACAAGAAAATGTGTTTTACTCTCGTATGATAGATTTTTGAAAGAAGGATCTGAAATCATATAATCAATATTTGCAAAGGTTTGTCTTTAAAATGGCAGAAAGAGAATTTATTGTGAAGCACTCCTTTTCCTGTAAGGTAACAGTTAGGTCAAGGGTCAGTTCTGAGTCAAATAGACTGTTTACTGTCAAATTTTGATTGAACCCCAGCCAAAGGTGAATACAATTCAAATAACGTCAGGACAGAGCCATTTGACAGTTCGGAGATTGATCCAGAGACCTGCAAATACTACGGAGCAGTCAACTCAAAGCATGATGTCAGGCCTAGCCAGGCAATCAAAGGTGAGTGTTAGCTGATAGATATACATGTTATAGATTTCAAAAAAAATAACATTTCAAGAAAAGAAACAGATTTTCGTGTTAATTTTGATACAATAATGTAAACATTGAATTACACAGCTGTGGTGTATATTTGTGTCTGTGGAAGTGGAAGGGCCATTTGTACAAGTGTTAGAGTACTTTTTATGGTAGAAACGAAGGCCATTTATGAATGAACAATTAAATTCAGTTCCGAAAGACAGTTTATCTTCTTACATTGAAATAAACAGGAAAATAAACCAGAACAAGGTGAATGCTACAATAATTGATAAAATAGCCACCCATATCCAGATTAAAAACTTTTCAAAATTGAAGATTCATCGGAAAGTTGAATGTGGCAAATAAATGGAAGAGATGGTATTTTGTCAAAGTTTGGAGTTTTACATGTAGATGTCTGAACATGTGATATTCTGTCAAATATTGTGACAAGTACTTTATTGCGTACCTTATTTCTGATGTTAAATTTCATGAGAGAAAGTCATTGCCAAGTCATTTCTTTGAAAACTTCACATCATAGACACATGTTGACACATTTTCTTTGAAATTTTAATGAAATGTGTTCATAATTTCACTGGATTTTCATTCTTTTCTGATAGCTGTGGTACATTTCAACATTTTGGGGAAAAAAATTGTCTTTCAGTGTTACCCTGTCGGAATCAAAATTAGCTATTTAATGCAATATTTATAATTTGATCACAGACTTTTTGCAACAGGGACCATAATTTATTTGTCAGTACAAACCATTTGTTGTTTGTTTTGCTCATTTATCAACTTTTTCCAAATGGAAATGTATCTTTCACTGACAGGTGTATTAGATGTGACAGAGCAGGTCACAGTGGCTCCGTTATTCGGCAACCAAGTTGCCAATAGTCCTGCCTTCCTGCCGCAGACCAGCCGTGAGGAGATAGCCTCCATCGGATGTAAGTCATTTGCTGTGCAGTATGTGTGTTGCTGTCTGTGTGTCAAGGTCTTGCAGCCATTCTTGTAAAAAGCGCCCTCTATTTCAAGACTTGGCAAGTGAAATGAAACTTGTTGTTATCAGGGTCAAGGATGACAGAGGAAATCAAGTATGAAAGTCACAAGACTCTGTTCTTTTATACAAATCTACCTTTTCCCAGCATTCCGAAAAACAAGAATTCAACACACAACATGTGAATTAACTGTTATGTTTGCAAAAACTGACTGACTGACCAGAACTTTAAAAAAAAGAAATAAATGTGTATCATAACTCCATTTTCGGAAAGAAGCCTTGACCAGAAACAAACTTTTTGAAATGTGAACAAACCAAAGTATGCACAATAGCCCCGTTCACAGTTACAGGTTTGTTACTAAATATAGCTGCATGCACATGACATTGGACACTGCTGCTCGAAATGCAGACAAATGTTATCAATGTTGCATGCATGGCTGTTTTTGCAGCTTGTACTCTGAGTTGTGAATATGCCTTTTAGTATTCATTGTTACACTGGCAGTCGCCTACTAAGATGTTCCCGGTTTTTTTTGTCATTCTTGCATGCGTAATTTTCAAAAGCATAATCTTAAAATGCGGACAAATATTTATTTTTGCATATTAATGAGAGAACAATGATGTCAATGGTGAACAGCCTTATTGTCAACTATAATAAATGTGTAAAAATAAATGTCCCTAATAATTGGGATAAAATGGTGGTGGAATGAGGCACTGGACTAGACATCATGGGTGCTTTTGGGAGAAATCCATGAAACACAGATTTTGGGAAAAATAAATTTTTTGGGGAAAAATTCAAGATATTCTTCCTGTCAGAGTAAGAAGGGGTCAGTGGTAAAAACATCTACAAATCTCTCAACTGTATCAACATTCACATTTTAAAGTAAAAATTTGACCCTGAAATCTAACTTTTCTGCTTTGCTACGGTCTCTTGACAGCTGATGAATTTTCTCCTCTGCTTGGCCGTGTCGACAGTCGACCGCCACCGTCCCAACTCAAGGCGCTGCTGCATGGAATCAATCCCATAGACACAGAAAACTGGAAACAAAAACCATTTTATGCCAAATTTTATGAAATATTTAAGGTAAATAGTCAACTTTTTTTTTCGAAATTTGTGAAACTACAATTTAGCCTGAAAATGTGTTGACAACTGAGAATTTTATAAGTGATAATCGAAAGAATGTGTTCATTTGTGCAAAGTGGATTAAAGAGTATGCAAATTGAGTATGCAAATTTAGATGTAATTTGTAATTATCTATGGAAAGTATTTACTTGCCTGAAATTGTGCACTGTATTGAAAGTAAGGTTTGTGTATGAAAATTGAAGAAAGAAAAAGCAACATAGGAAACTAGCTTTCATTGTTCTCTGACCGTTTGTTTGTCTAACCAGTCATTGCTTTCCTCCAATTTGATGTGTATTTTTCACCAGAATTTTTTACGATCTTCTCCACAGTCTCCTTTTCAATTTGCTTTCCAAATCACAATACCAGTGGTGGACTATGACGAGGAGAACCACAACTGGAACAGGCTGCTCAACACGCTGCACGTCATCACGGGACCAGTGTTCTGCATATTTGTCACCAAGGGTGAGTAATTTCACTTTTGTCGTGTTTCTGCTGGCGGTCTGCCAGCCAGTGGGTGGTGTTGTTGAATCACGCAATTTCTATGTGACATAAGGCACTCCATATGGTGAAACTAGACTGTCTTTTATAGATGGATCGTCCAATGCTATTCAAAGTTACTTTTCATAGTCTCAGAGATTCAACGGTATCTCTTCAATAATTCTGATATCAGCTTTGTCTTTTTTAGCCAGCCAAACTGCAATGTTTTCAGTTTTTTTTCAAAGACTACAAAATGACACATACATGCATGACAAAATTCAAAGTGTATTTGCTGCCAGTATTTTTCACAAAAGCCATAAAATGTCACCCAGTCATGTGTGAAGGGCTGCAGCTACACCAGAGTGAACCACAGGAAACTCTTTGTCCCAATTTCTGTTCGGAGCAGTCAGTGTCGCATGTATGCCATTCCACTCTGATGACAAATGTTAGATATGTTGGGAGCACACAATGACTTGGACAGATTCACCCATCACTCATAGTCTCCCCGATAAAAATCTGAGGCAAATCTCAGTACATATACATATGATCCTTTTTAACTTCGTTCAACTCTCGTTTTTTGTATTTATCCTTTACAGTTGCATTTAAGCCAATCAGTGGTGGTTTTCTAGCCTGGCACCTGGTGCTCTGTATCTGCGTAGTTCTGGCGCTGGTCGTGTTTTTTACGTCGAAACACGAACACTATCCCATCTATCACTGGGTAAGCATGCATCTTTTAAAGAGAACTGAAGCGAAAAAGTTTTCGTATGGCAGTGTATCATAAATTAACTTAAAAACTATCTACTGTTGATTGACCAATCAGAGTGCTCAATTCAGGGTGTTTTATTTACTCATAAAGCCTTGGTCACCAATTCCAGAAACGAATGACAGCGCCGTAGTAAAGTACTGTCCAATCAAAGTGAACATGTCATATTCTGTAGACATCTGGTACGTTTTAATATTAAAATTTGGTAATACAGCGGAAACCAGCTGCAACACAAAATCTGCTGTGCCCTAGGGCATTTATATAATGTGCCCTGGGGCATTTATAGGATGTTCCATTACATTGGAAGGCTATTTCACAAATAAAAGTTTTAATTCATATCCTAAACATGTTACACTGACAAAGGGGACGGTTGACGTAAACACATTGAAAACGAAAATATATCAGTTAGGGGCGATAGTTTTTAAGTCGGATAAAACCCTCGTACTCGGGCTCTTCTGGTATATAAAGTCCAACCCTTCGATAAAATGTCTCGGCCTGCGGCCTCGACATTTTATCGCTGGGTTGGACTTTATATACCAGAAGAGCCCTCGTACTCGGGCTTTATCCTATACAAATGTCTATACTAAGCAAAGAGGTCTTTACAGCTCAATTGAAAAAAAAAATATCTTACAAATGTTGTCTTTATGTCTTTTGTCTGATGTAGTTAATCATTTCTGTGCGGTAGGATGAAGTAAACTTTGTGCACTTTGTAAAGCTTGTCCAAAGTTTTGCCGGCAACACATCATATTCCTGTTAACCCTTTGAGCGCCAAAGTCAATTTTTGACACCTTTACAAAATATAAGCCAGTCAAATTTTGTCAGATTTTGCCAAAATTTTGATAAAAAACTGTAGACAATGAAATGTGATGTCTGTTTGGTCCAAAATTATCAAAACAATCACAGAAAAATTCACAAAAACTGGTAAAATGTTGCCCTAAAATTTGGTGGGAATATTACAGCGCTCAAAGGGTTAAGTATACAGCAAATATAGGTTGACATCGCTAGCTGATTACCAGCAAATGTATTCTGTGTGTTTTCAGGCATTTGCGTACATAGGCTTTGTGGTAGCCGTGTTATGGATCTACTCAATTGCCAACGAGATTGTCAACATCCTTCAGGTAAGAGTGACATCATTCTCCTCGTCTCTGGTATCCCAGGAAACCGTTCTTTCATCACCATAGGTCACTGTCAAAATGAGCCAAAATGGTAAATGAGTGCCATTTGTTTGGTCGCATTGAGTGAGTCACATCTGAACACTGTTATACACCTTAGGAAAAGCAGAAATCTTCCCTGGTTTTCACCAATTGTGAAATGTTGCATTCGTTATGTCTTCTGCACACTAGCATTAAAAAAGAATCTAGTAGCAATGCTAGTTTGTTCATGTCATGCGTCTTACATATATTGTCTTGTTTTTCAACATCTCTTCAAAGTAACCAGCAAACAATACATTCGTCAGTAGCTTTTCTCTTGCAAAAGGTTGTAAGGGGGGAGAGGTGCACGAAAAATACTGAACACGTAATCTTCACATATTTGTCATGTGATCCAGGGTAATTCAGTCCTGGAGGCTGGTACAATGAGCATGTTGAAACTAGATGTGTGGACAAACAATGGTTCTATCCAAAGTTGTTTGCGTTAGCAAGCATGTGAAATCTATGTATTTGTGTCATCTATTAGTTTTGTTGTTGTGATCTCAAAGCAGAAATGTACACTAAGAGTTAATTGTTGGTAACATGTACATTCTATTTCTTTTTTATTATTTTTTTGTTGGCAGATGTTTGGACTCCAGTTCAACATTAGTGATGCTATTTTAGGGCTGACGTTACTTGCCTGGGGCAATAGTATAGGAGGTATGTTCTATATTAATTGTCATGGTAACTGCTGAAGAAAAAAGAAAAAAAGTAATCACATTGCTCAAAACAATATTGTCAAATATAATGGGGAGTTTATATGAAGTAGTAGTAGTAGTAGTAGTAGTAGTAGTAGTAGTAATTGTTTATTATTGTGACTTGCAACTCTATGAGTTGCCTAGCCCAATGGGCTTATAAGTCACCATTCAATTAACCTTTATACAGTACAAACAGTTGAAGGTGTCAAAGAAGCATAAAAATATACAAATGAGTGAGAGTGAGCACGAGATGAACGTAAGGGCATTACATATACAAAACTTCTTTTCGTCTATAAAATGCTTTTTCAATAAATTTTGCAAACTGCCTAACAGGCTCAGAAAACAGAAAAATCCTTTCTGAAGTCAGTCACATAAAATGTGGAAATTATTTTGACTGAAGTATTCTCAGAATGATGTGATCTGTCCATCTCAATTCATTGTAAACAGGTCCACATTCATTATTGATAGCAAAGTGTTAGGGTCAAACCAAGGGTTCAAGGGTGTCAAGAGTGTCTGTGTATTTCTTTCAGATTTGATCGCTGATACCACCATGGCTAAGCAGGGCTTTCCAAATATGGGCATGTCAGCGTGCTTTGGAGGACCCATGTTCAGTATCCTTTGAATGTACTTTAAAAATATGGTAATCAGTGATTTAATAAGTTGAAAGAAAAAAGTGTGCATTTTAAATATTGTTGATCGAGAAATGAAAAATTTTCACTGTCATTATCTTTCAATCGCATTTCTTGGAATTCCTGATGTTTAAAAATTGAAAATACTAGTAGGTGCAGTTTTTGTCAGCACACCTCATTTACATGTGAGTGGTAATCCTTGACCTCTGACCCCTAGACATGTTGCTGGGTATTGGTATATCTTGCACAATTGCAACCATAAAACACGGAGGATCTTTTAAGGTGAGTCCTTGCATTGAATGAGTGCGTTCATAGGGTGTTGACACAGCCCAATTGGATCGTATCTCAAATCAAATTGGTTCAATGTGTGCTATATTGATAAAACTTTAAAGTCCTTTTTTTTCCCTAGATGCTGTGAAAAACCCTTCAAATTGTTCATTTGCTAATGATTTATCAAACATACTTTTCCACCATTCACTTTTTTCTTAATTTGGTATTTTTGATTACTAATACAAAATGTGAATCCATCAAAACAATCAAAGTAAGCCAAAACATGTTTCACCCAAACTATTGACAAAGAATATATGAAAGAAATATTTCAAGTAAATTCACAGCAATGTTGAACAAATGTTTGAGATAATTTGGAACTTTTAAACTGAAAAAATTGATTTTACTGTAATTTGTTGCCAAGTGGCACGTTGACATCTAAATATGCACAGAGCCAATGCTGTTGGCATTTCACAACAGTAAACGGCACCTTGTAAGCCAACAACTGGTACTTTTACCCAGAATTGCTCCCTGTATACCCAGAATAGTATTCAGTTACTCAGAATTAAACCTTTCAAACCCAGCATGTCATCAACTGCAGGCTTTAACCTGCTCACCCCTAAATGCCCTGTAAACAAGTCCACACTCCCCATTGTAATAATAATGAATATGGGCCAAACCATGGTGATGAAAGGGTCATGATTGATGTCATTATATTTATCTCCTTTGTTTCAGTTGAATTACAATCCCATCCAGACGGTCCTTGCATCAGGATTAGCAATAAGTTTACTCTCATCTCTGTTCATCATGTTGATCACCAAATTCCACGTGACAAGGCCGTACGGCATCTATCTCATCGTGCTTTACATAATCTTCCTCACCGTCGCATTACTTGTGGAGACCGATGTCATTAACCTCTAGCTGACCTTTGACATCAGATGAACTCTTTACCTTCAAGAGGGGGGAATACCGTCTATCAAGCAAAGAGGACTTTAAATTATATATTTATAATGTGTGCGTAACTTTTTATAATTTTTATTTAGTGTCTTCCTTTCAACTTGAATCAAAGATTCGATCAGGGAGTCCTTGGGAAACTTTTTGATTTATTCAAAAAAATCCCAGACTGATTTTGTTGAATTTCAATAGTCTTGTGTGAAATAGGAAACAATATTTGAGACCAAGTATGCGATTATGTCAATATGTTGTAAATATCGTAGACTGTAACATATTTCTGTAGCAAACAACGAGCTATTGCTTCAGGACAGAAGAGCATGCAAGAATGGACATTTGGAAACATGTTGCCATGTTTTTATTCAGAAAGCATGCAGAAAGTGTAAACTCAAACAAACACAAAAGAAAACAGAATAAGGATACTACATCAGGGTAACTCCCACAATATCTGTGGATTATAGAATATGATAGATTCTATAATATAGAATATAGACTGTGATTGATTCTATAGTGTGACTGTACCATGCCATGTGAAACTTCCAGTGTCCTTGTGAAGGACAATGTGCTGGTTTTCACTCAGGTCGGTCCGTTGCCATTTGTGTCCAAAACATATTCGGTGTGTTATGTCACACCAGACTGTCTGATTTAAAGTGCTCACGATGCCACTGGATAACTCTAATTGACAGATAATTTGTCATAAATTTCACATAGGTAGAAGGAAGTTGTCAAATATGTTGCCAAACTCACATAATAGAAGCCTTCAAAATGGTGGTTTAGCTGCCCCAGTGTAAGGTTTTGTTGGTTTTTTTTGCTGCCCCAGTATAAGTTTTAACGTCTTGAACTGTGCAGACGCCCCCACATGTCTGTTTTGAAAGTTTCTTTCGTTTTCAAACATTTGGTGGCACATGCTGTCTCCGTAGCCCATGGCTGAGTTTTTTGTGTGAATGTTAGAAAATCAAGGTCATAGCTATCTTGCCTTTGGTGAAGTTTATCTGTGAGGAAAACTTAAATTAGACAAACTTTCACTTAGTGTGATTTGTATGTGTTGTACCCTATTGCTTACAATATGGGTTGAACTTTGACCAAGAAAACAATAGGGTTGTTCCAAGATTTAGTGATGAGAGGGTTGAACAGCTCTTTCAAGTGTATAATATCTTTTCTGGCAATCTCTCTACAACCATCATCAGTTATGCATGAAATTCATCATAACCAAGACAATTTTCAATGGCAGGCAGTTGCCATGATAGGACCACAACCAACTCAAGGAATACCACGATTATGCAATCTTTGCCAAGAGTGAAGATTACCAAACACGGGCAGCATTTTGTATTAATTACTAGTAACCTAGAGAGTCTTTTGAATAAGTGTTAGTAGCAGTGTATACACATGGAGAGAGACCCCGCCCTCAGAAACCCTTTAACTTTACATGCAAATGTTTGCGACCAATGGTCTTCACTCATACTTAATTTATAAATGTGAACCAAAATATGGTGCTATCACTGAGAGCAATAAAAAATGTATTCAAATTTACATAACTTACAGATGTGATATAGAACTCTGCCAATGAACTTGGGATATCATTGTAAATTTCAGTTTACTGCAATCATGCTCTGATATTGGAGATAATGCATTTAGACACAGTTAAATAATATTTTATGACAAGAAAAGAGATGAAAATGTACATAATTTTTGTTGTTTATCAAGAGAATATCCCATGTGTATTTTCTGAATACTGAGACAACATCCACATTTCAGAGATTCAGTAATTTTTCTAATTGTAAGTTTATCCAGTTTATTTTTGATCGGTATGTGTATATTTTTGTGTCGTATAAAGAAATGTGATGATGTTTCAGTTTCTTTCATAGAAACCAGGGCCTATGAAGAAGGTCTGTCCAATGGAGATTATGGGCTTTGGATAGCGCCCTCTCGGAGTCACTTTAGAACTTCTCTTGTTTGAGGAGTAAATATGTAGCAGTACTTGTATTTCCTCCAAATGTCATAATTATGCGTTCACCACGCTTAATAGTTGCAATAAATTCACAACTAACGAAAACATAGTTTTAGGATTAAATTATCACTTTAATTTTCATTTCCTTTACAAGTTTTAGTACAATTATTTCATCGGCTATTTCAGTATAATCACATTGTCAAATGAAACAGAAATCACAAACATAAACCTTGGTAAACCTGTACACGTTTTTTATATCAAAAATATGATGTTTTTGATTATTTTTTGTGCAGCAGTCTGGTCACTTTCAACTTCAAATATTGCAAACCTTCAAATGAAACAGAAGAAATAAAATCCTATATAAATTGTCTTACACTGTGTTTGGATTTGGGTGTTTTAGTCGTTTTTCGGCAAAGATGAGTTAAAGCTGATTACCTGTAAAACCAGTGAGAGATGGGCCGGATTCGATTCGATGGCCTTCGATTCTGCTGTCCTCGTTTCTTAGGAACCTATGTAGGACCCAGTAGTAAATGCCGCAGAACAGTTGTTGAAAAGACCTTCACATCTCTACATTTGAATTTAAAGGTAGCACGCACCTAAAAATTGGAAGCCTTAAATTTTTGCTCAAATTTCCTCAAGGATACTTCCGACTTTTATCCTTTAAAAAAAATTTAAAAATCGACGGTTAACTGTGCCAATTGTTGTACTATGGAAACAAATTGCCTTAAATTTACCAGTATTTGCAACGGAAGATGGCCGCCAACTCCTCGTTTCGTTATCTCAATGAGGAAAACATACAAATTCCGAGTTTCACAAAAATATGCCGACAAAAGGTTCATTCACTCAATGATCTACAAAATGAGCCTCCTCCAGTGGTGGACCAACAGAGCATTGTGAAAGTCCGAGAGTTCGAATGTCTGTCTCGGAGGCGCATTGTACCTTAATCAGATTGATTTACCGAAACTTGAGACATTTTACAAGGAAAATGCTACATCGAGGTGCAAATCTGAATAACCAGACACTATACTGGGTAGCCATACTTGTTTACTTGTTTTTATTTGTAAAAAGAACGTTTTGAAGACACCCCGCCCCTATGAAAATAATTATCACCCAGTGAACTAAGTGAACCTGTTGATAAAACGACGAGAACAAACGTGCAAATGTGTATATATATATATATATATATATATATATATATATATATATATATATATATATATATATATATATATATATTTTGTGTGTGTGTGTGTGTGTGTGTGTCCATCAGTCCTAGTCCCATAGCAAAACTAGCAGTTCTCAAAGCCATTACAAATAAATAGATCGAAAATAGAAAAATGTACACCTCATACATAAAAATCCCTAGCAGAGAATATCATATGGTCAGTTGTAGAAATGTTCTGCTGGGGGAAATAAATCGTTATGGCCAACCTTGTCTTGTCATGGTCAACAAATAGAGTGCTAAACATGCGTGGCTGAGATACAGCCCGTCAGCTCCCCCCCCCTCCCCGTACCCTCACATTTCTTCTGCATTTCTGTAGAATGTGAATATGCGATGGCTGCAGCAGAATGGAACAGGGTCGTGTACAGTCCATCGTTCATTTGTGGAGAAGTCTCGTAGACAAATGATAAGTCTGTGATTAAACAGGCTAACCACTTTAACCTTTCTGAAACTGGTGACGTAATTCTCTATTGTTCACGTGATTGGTAGGCAAATAGTCCTGTGTCCAGCGTTTATGTAATGCTGGCGGACACTTTTATTTTGTGACGGGATGTACTTTCAGTGAATCGTTAAGCATCGTTATGGGTCTATTAAGCTTTGACAAAGAAAACGTTTGACGAGGGTCGTTGTCCGACCGAAAGTTCAAACACCTTGTAAACGGACAATAAAGATGTTTCTTACTGACCCATGAAAAATTATTGTTTGTCGATTGAAGTAAAAGTGATCAAAGGTATGTTATTAATTGATTTATATGGGCAAGAGATACAATGAGTATATCTTTAATAAATATGTGTAAAGTGTACTGTGTTAGCAATTCTTCATAATAACTTGGCTTTCCTACATGAAAGACGGGGTCAGTGATCTGAAGTTGAATGCGTCTCGGTGGCCATGTCGAAGTTGGCGTGGCTTTCCCAAGTTTGAAATTGTCCGCAAACAGTTTTGTAAATATCGCCCCCTACGGCAATTAGTAAAAATCGCTTTGTCTTTTCGTCGTGCGGGGTCGGCACTCTCAGTAGAAGCTGTTTGTAATTGACTGATCGATAGCCAATTACCATCTATCATAGACCCTAAAAAAAAGATCTATTTACACTGTGAGTAATAAAATTCTCCGTGAGTAGATGTTTAATGGTAAACACCTTTATCGCCGTTCTTTAACCTCTCCGAATAATATAATACCAATTCTACTCCTAGCAGACAATGGTGCCGTAAATTGACAATGCGAATGGTGCCGTCCTCATAGAATCTGTACTCCCTACTTCTTTTAACAAACTATCTCCAGACATAAAAAGGGTATCCGTCGTTTCTTCCGCAGAGGTGGATCCACAGCATTCACATAAATTTTATCCAAGAGGCTATATCTTCAAATTAAAAACTGTGTACTACATCGCACTTGGAAGTAATCGATGGATCTCCTCATTATGTTTATTACACGGACAATCTTAACTCCGTCGCAAAATAGGTGTGTTCATTTTCCCCCAAAGAAGGCATTGAACTTGATGTCTGCTCATACATAGAGTAGGGCGTCCTCGCTTGATTCACATCAATGCGCCACCACCATCACCACAGTCCTGAACAATACGTATTATTTCGACGCCACGTCACATGCAAACCTGCAGTTATATCGTGTGGTCCTTTGTCAGACATGCGCAGTGTGCACTCACGGAGAAATGTACATCTACCGTTTTGTGACGTCATTAGTACTGAGTGTTGATTGTACAGGTATAAAGACAAAAAAATGCTTATTTTTTCTTTGGACCCGGTGACGTGCTGGGATTGCTCGGCGGTCTCTTTGACGTTGACGCTTTCCTATTGAGCTTCTTCGAAAGTACGCCCCACTTCGAGTCTTTCCTGGTGATGGTCCGAACAACTGGTTTGGACAGGTTTTCAAGTCGTTCTGTAACACGGAAAAATAGTTTTTTTGGTTTAAAAGTCAGTGACGCCAATTTGCATTTGATCCTCTTCTGAACCTTTTATAAAGAAGATTGAAGTACTTTGTATGGCATATCTTGTTTTATCTTGAAAGCATTTTATACAGTTCGACATAAATGAGCAGAACGTAATCACTGTCAATTGGTTTAATCCCCAACCCCTCCCCGTCGTTGTTTCACTTGTTCTGAAAACATATTGGCACATATTTCGCAAAGTAGATCTCGAATGAAAGAGTTACAACAATGCAGACACTAGTATCAACCTGATTTTGGTGAACTCTTTTTATTTTTATAAATAACAAATCGTTATGATATAGCGAGTATGATATGTCGACCTGTATCTATTTTCGGCACCAGATTACCTTTACAAAATACTGAACGCCCTTGGACCAGGCGCGTCTCTACTTGCGTCGACCAGGCCTGAATCAGTGTCCGTTTTCTTTTTCTTAAACATGGGACATTATTTGATTCTCTTAGCAATATCAAACCACAGTCTCTCCCAAGACTTTCCCTCACTGTCATGAACACCTGTGCAAATACTATTCAAATCCGATGGACTGATCGGTTTAACCACCGCCATGTTGGGTTGTTATGGCAACTCCCACGTCGACAGAAAAACTGACTAAGTTCAAGTACATTTAGAGGGACCGTGCTTAAATAATTTCGTTCGGCAGAAAAAAAATGAAAAATGTTCAGCTATTACGTGAGTCTACGGGTCACTGTTGCTTTAATGATAAAAGGTAGGGTAAGGGGTAATGGAAGAAAATAACGAGATACTGATTTGTAGTACGAATAAGAATAAAGGTCAAGTACGATTTGTCTAAATATACCGGCCGTATAGAGTAAATTTCATAGAAATTCAGCGAAAGTTGTGACATCGTCAGTCAAAACAAAAGGACGATAACAATGATTGGATTGGCCTAATACGTGTAAATGACGTCATGCTATTATAAATCGATCGTATATAAAACGAAACCACCTCTAAGTATGCAATGTCCTAGTATTGGCGGCGCGATAAATGAAAAAATAGAGGTATATTTTCTCTGTTAGGAGAATGTTTTGCAAGATGATAGATCGTGACAGGCAAGACACGTTTTCTCTTCCCTAGCGTTATTGGTGGACCACTCAAAGCAAGTGAGACATGCAGAAAGCTGTTTGAAATCTTCTATCGGGGTGCCAATTTCGGATGCATATTGTCGACATGTAATATACACATGGGTACTACTGATACGGACGGGAAGTTACCTCTGCGGCCAGGAAGTCGCTGATGCATTTTGTGGATCAAACAAGCGGTGTCCGCTGAAATAAAACAAAATAAAACAAAACAAAACAATACTCTATGGTTTACACGGCATAAAAATGTTGGTCTTGACAAGAATAATACTCACGGAGAAGATCTGGCACGTGAACTTCTGGGTCATCAAGCAATAAAGTATACTTGTTTGGATTATCACCTGTACCTTCTGAAAGACAAGGATAATGATGTGACAAGGTCATGTTACCTACTGAGTCCTTTTTGGACCATACAGACCGTTGGTTGGATGGTTGGATGGATGGACGGATGGATGGATGTGTTTTTGTGTTTAATCTGTGTCATGTACATGGATATCTGGAGATTTATATGGTAGGTTACCACAGAGGTAGATGTTACGGACAACAACGGATAAGCTACTAGTATATGAAAACAATATATAGGCAGCTACATCGAGCATATAATTGACGTGACATGAAACTGAATTGTTCGGTGTGATATTGACGAGAGATGAAATTGACTTACTTTCAACTTTGATAAGCCAGTATGTCGTTCTTCCCTGCAGGTAATTGGTAGCGTAGGATTGTAAGTTCTCGTTGAGATGTTTGACATTTCCTTCAGCGTCCGTCAAATCCAGCATGACTGAAACAAATGTTCACGTTTTCAGTAAAAAAAATGTTTCTTTTTTATTATCAATCCAACAAATCTGCGAAATAGCAATTTCATATTGTTTGATCAACAGGTGTAAATATTGACGTTTACATTATGTCTTAGAAAACCAGTGCAATTGCTTATTCTTTTTCCAGAGTATGTTGAAATACTGAGTATTCACCAAAACGTCTTGTGAACACAGCGTATTGTGTACAAGCCTTGGGTGCAATGTTCTTGTTGACAGTTGAATTCCAGTCCGGACCAGAATTAATTTGTCACTTATAACACTGGACATACGATACACACACGCTGTGTTCGCAATTTGAACAATCGGCGTTTCTACATGATCTGCGGAGCTTGTACTTTGTGGAAAAACGAACAAAAAGCCCGGGAAAAACATGAACAGTTATGCATATTATGAAATCTGGACGGGCTAAGAACAGCTAAGTCTTTCACAGTCGCGTAATAATTATCAGGCGTCGGAGAGTGAACTCACTGGTGTCTATTGGGGCGTTGACAAGATATTCACGCTGCTGTTGGTCGGCGGATTATTTCTCTGACCCCC
The DNA here is from genome assembly GCF_041260155.1 of Ptychodera flava. Lineage (NCBI taxonomy): Eukaryota > Metazoa > Hemichordata > Enteropneusta > Ptychoderidae > Ptychodera > Ptychodera flava. Next base: position 15,720,811 of record NC_091939.1, on the reverse strand, counting down.
TTTCCATTCAACCAGGAGGGCCAAATCCCTGCTTCTTGTTGAGTTCATTTGTTATGAAAGTGCGATTACTTGAAACACGCAGATTTACCCTGTGGCCATCTTTCTTCTCTATTGTCGCCCTTTCTTCGGAGATACCAGAACTACTATCCGAGCGTTGGTACAATCAATCCATTATAGATTGTAGATAAGTTTTGAGATGGGCTTAACACGACAAAGTGCTTTAAAAAACAGGTGACGGCACAAGAAAGGGCTATGGAGATTTTTCTTTTGTGGACGAGTGGAACAACATATCCGAGGAAATTTCAACTTTCACAAAGCGTACTCCAACCCCTGGTTCTCGCATTATTGCTTGTTGATATAAACCAGTGACCTGATGATAGTTCTGACGTGTTACCCACGTGATAGTTGCGTCAGTTATTAATCAACCTATTCAGAGATGACGCTAATGAAGCAACTTGTCCCCTCTAAGGTAGAATACGCCTCGGGGACAGATATTTGGACTCATTTTCTTGATAAATCCTTTCTGATCTACCACTTGTGGGGGCTCATTTTAAAGCCCTCGGAGCAAGAAATCTCAATTTTACAGTCTTAGTTTAGAAAATCGAAAATTTTATTTTCCCCATATACTATAAACACAGGGATGGCGGCCATTTTGAATTTCAAACATCGGTAAAGATCTGGTGATTTGTTTCTCTAGTACAAAACAAGCATGGTGACCCTTGATTTTTATTGTTTATTTGGTAAGAGAATGATTGAAAGTATTGTTGAGGAAAGGCTGGGCGAAAGTTTAATTATTTCACTATCGAGGCACATACTACCTTAAAGGGTAAGCAGCTGTAACTTTTGATTATTTGTTTCACTATTTTGGTTCTGTCTGTCATTTGCAAGTTCTTGTTCAACTAACCAAAGCATTTTGAACACCATCTATTTTAGCTTAATTGTTAACTCAGCGTTTATTTGTGTAAAATGCATTAGCTGTTATTGTTTACATTCGAATTCTAGTCCGGACCAGAATTCACTTGTCAACTATAATAATAATAATGCAAGTCGAGTCGCCAACTTGAATATTGCGTATCTCAACCTGTTTTGGGACTCGAATAAGAAACACTGTACTTGACATTACGAACAAAATTAGTGGGGGAAAATCATCACAAGTTACTGATACCGGCCCTTCAAAAGGATCTTCGGTCACCAGCAAGGCAAGATGAAGTAGAAAAAGAAGAGCCACGGGTGAAATATCATTTTGCTGACAAAACAAAACAAAACACACGATAGGAGACTCCCACATAGAAACCTCCTGACATTAGCTTTTGCAGACCTAACTTCTACGGTAATTAAACGTTGCATGGGTGATGAAAGTAGTGAGATGGGTCGGTTGGCAAGAATGGCATTCAGATCGATTTCCTTTCACGGGTATTGTAATATATCATCGTAAACATACTCTGTACCTTGAAAGATAGACCCTTTAGCGTTGCACGGCTGTTGAATAAAGGACCCTTTCAGATTTCTTGCCACCACCACCCGCCCTCCACCCTGGATCAGTTCAAGAACCAAGTCAGGCGGATCTAATCGTTGTTTTCAATAATAAAAAAAAAGCCATTACAAGCAATTTGAATGAGTGCCGTCTCTAACTAGGATGTTGGTTAAGTGTGAGGCCTGTAACACCATGGCGTGACTGTCTATGGTCAACCTGAATATGTCAAGAGCCATTCCCCGACAGTCCTGTGTATGTTCCGCATGTTTTGTACGTCATAGGGACAGGTTGGTGTCCACTCTACTCTATAGCAACGCGTCTAATGCAGTGAACAATGATGCGATTTATTTTTTCATAAAGTTGACAGGAGAGTATGATATTGTGTTATCGATTTCACGTGAAAATGATAAAAGGCCACTGTACCCTCGGAATGTTTGAGTTTGACAAAATTGCGATGATACTGTGCGCTGTGATTAGATCATATTATTAAATTCACTTAATTACCGTAAGCTAAGCAATGCTTTTTGCATTAATGGAAGGATAATTCATCTTTTCACGGTGCGTAGATGAAACCACATACATGTATTTAATATTCAGACAGGAGGGGCACAGGACCAATGATGTTTCGCCCAACTGTTACTGGCCCAGTCTCGTAATATCAATGCTTTTACTGTTCACAGCCTGCCAGCGTACCGAAAACGGCAGCTCTATCGGTGAGTGACCTGGTTTATGGAAAAATACCAGACTCGTTCACTTTTATGTCATTTCGATGTCATTGTTGCGGCCTGTTTTAGAGTGCTATATTAAAAAATTCGCAAAATCCATGATTGTGCCTCAAGAAAGTTACAAAAGCCCAGACTAGAACAAATCAACCTGTCACTGGCGTATGCATATTAATTTTCATCACGGCTTGATCGCACGTCTTGTAAATGTTGTTTTGTGAATAAAAATCGACACCCTCAGTGATGGAGACAAGGACACGCAGTACAGGGCGTGTGGAACTTGGAAGCCGTCGATGTAAGCCCTGGTCCTTGGGAAAAACTAGGCAATCTGCACGATGGATCAAATATGTGCAGTATGACAAGGCAGAGACGAACCTACCATTGTAGGCTTGGCAAGACTGGCCCCTGCCAAGGTTTTTATTTTTTTGACGCATTGTTGTCAATGCGAACACTACAAAAGTGGCAGCGATCCGGAAAAAAAAACTGCGACCTCCGGTCTCTTCCATGCCATCTGAGTATTCTCCTAATAGCCCAAGATTTCACATTTTAACACAAGCAGTTAAGCAAAACATAAATTCCCTATTGGCTTTGTCACTGTCCCGTCGCTACCAACACAAATGTATATCGCCACATTGCTTCTAGTCTTCAGTGAAGTACATATGGTCTCCTCGAAGAAAGACTGTATTTAAAAAGGTGCAATAATAAATCAAGACAAGACAAGTTTGCAATGTAAACACACACACACACAAAACACTCACCCCCTTTGTCGCATTTGCAGTTCCGCCTTATGCATTCCAAGAGGACGAGATTGGAGCACAGCGGGTTGAAAATCTTCTGCTGGTTATCTGGGAAATAAGAACAAATGGGGCATAGTGACAAATATGGTAAAAATGTCAGCGTTTTATGCTGCTGTTAAGTCACGGTACTGCAAAAAAACGTGCGTGCAACGGGGAAGACACGGCTGCGATATACCTAGCATCGAACCACGTCGTTTAAAATGTTTGCACAACATTTTTAAACAGATCAGTTACACGTAAACAAACATTTGGAATGTTTCGAGTCTTGCAACAAACAATTCCTGCGATAGATTGAAGTTTACACAAATATTATCACAAGTATTAATACAAACGAGTTTATGTCTGTGACTACTTTTGGCTTGTAGTTCCATCATCCATGATTTGAAGTTGCCTTTTTAGCTTACATGTAAAGTGTGAGCGATGGACACGTATTTTCATAATATCACCAAGCTCTCTCTCTCTCTCTCTCTCTCTCTCTCTCTCTCTCTCTCTCTCTCTCTCTCTCTCTCTCTCTCAGAGCAACCGACAACTACGACTCGAGTACACGAGCTGTCCACGTATTTGAACAATATTTACAACCGCAATTGAAAGTCGAACACATTCACACAACTGAGCCCTTGCTGGCTGCCCGATAGCACAACCTGTTGCCGACAGCAAGACTACCCACCTCCGTACTTCACGATGACAAATGACATTTTATCTTTCCTCTGCCCGTGTGGTCACTCACGGAAACATTCTTAGACGGTGAAATCTCCAATTTGTCGCCCTTGTGTTGCTCGCCCGTTAATGTCTGCGCCGATGTGCTTGGTTGGTGTACGCCTGGCTTGTCATTGACGCTGTCACTATGGCCGCTCCGATAAGCCGTGTAAACCAGTCAGTGTATTCAAATCACTGTTAAATAGTAATGAGGGACGGAGTGGTCAATTATAGTTCCTGCAAAAGGAATGCGCGGTGTCCTTCTAAATGGACTCCGTCGGATTACAATAGTCGCTTTCCGTGTAATCAAAGATTACAATCGGTTAAAAGAACTGTGTAATAAAGGGCTTATCTCAGCTACATGGCTACTTTTCACTTGTTTCGTAACACCGCGACAAACAAAGTGTGTTTGGATATGGTTTGCCACAATTAAAGCGTTACTTGTGCGTTTGGAATGATGCAAATTTTCTTGGTTTTTCAAGTTTTAAAACAAGACAATTACCGCTACCCACGTTTATTCTATCAGTTTAATTGGTGGTTTAGACAACCATTGACAACAAGAACGAGAGAGAGAGAGAGAGAGAGAGAGAGAGAGAGAGAGAGAGAGAGAGAGAGAGAGGAGAGAGAGAGAGAGAGAGAGAGAGAGAGAGAGAGAGCGGGGTGGGCAGACAGACAGACAGAGACAGACAGTCTCTATTCCATGAATCCAAGGATAGTTGAGTTTCGCACTTTTATTCTGCTCTGGCTTTAGTCCGTAAGATATGGAATTATTTTTTCAGTAGTAATCCCAAAAGGTTCATACAAGCAAACAAAAGGACGAGATCAACAAACAAGACAACACAAACAAAACAACAAAAAGTGAACTTTGTCTCGTTTTTAGGACTGTGTTCAGTGCAATAAAATCCAGAAGAGGATGACTTCTTTTTTCGATCTACAGTCTGTGGTGGAATCATCATGGCACAGTCGATCATTCCAATTGGACACGTGAAAACCCCATCATCACCCACGACTAAAGTTGCCCCTCCCATCAGGGAAACCAGAAAGTCAGGATAGGAGGTGTCTTTTTTAGCTTGCACCATATGCAAACGCCGATATCAGTGCTCCCTGAATTCAGTAACCTGATCCCAGCAAACAATACAACAGACAGTATTTCCATTTGTCCACGAGACAGATGAACTAGTATCCTCTTTTTCTGCCTCCGTATATAGCCACAGCCTCCACAGAACGCCTCGAAAGCATTGCTCGAGACTTGCCGTTGGTGGCGCACTTCACCACACTCGACAGCAGAAGCTGAACGCAAGCAGCCACTGCAGCAGTGAAGGTGTTCCTGACAATGCGTATTTGAATATAAAAGGCGCATTAGTCGAACAGTGTGTTCGTGCTAAATTAAGGAATTCCTGAGTTACCCAACAAAGCCACTCGCAGCTTTTGAGATGGCTTCGTGTAAAACAGATCTGGATCTCGTCTAGCACCCTACGAGTTCTCAAGGAGCCGAATGGAGGAAACCTTTAAGGTAACAACGTGTTCGTGTTACATTGTACAAACATTTCATTTGGAGTACAAAACTGCGATTTTGAATCTCTCTCTACAGCAAGGACGGTGCTTCTTATCATGGAAGTCACGCCTAACTTTTACCTGTAACACTTCTAGGGTTGAATCACACAGCCAAACCGCCGGACCCGTCAGTTTCTTCATCCCGAGGTCACCGGGTGATATTTTCAGAATTATTGGCCATCCTCCTTTCTTCAAAACCGTACCTTCCCGGACAGATTGGCCTTCGGGTCGTCCAGACCTATTTTTTTCTGAATTACTGTTTTTCTTTTATTTGCATGTACAGCGTGTGTCCACTGTCATTCAGGATTTTCAGACGACACGGCAGGGACAGAGAAAGAGAGAGCGAAGCTGCCGTTCGGACCTGTAACGTGCCCGACCCAGTGTTCCTGGTTTGTACCCCGACTGTTTTTTTGTGAGTGTACATGTAAGTTGGTTGAATGCGATTGGATTCTTGTTAGAAGGTAGTTCGTGATCAATATTTTGAGATTGTGTTACAGAAACGTAAGAAACCAGCGGATGCTTCGCGGCTAGGTTTGTGAATGACAAATCGCCCGACAGTTACGTAATCGTTGGTCTGAAAGTTATTACAGCGTATTTGTAGGTGCTCTGTGTTCGTTTGAAGTGTGGTATTTTACATTGTAACATGGATCTACAGTCAACGATTTCGTTGACGCTTAAAAACCGTTGATCAAAGATGACCTGAAGAGTACGGTTTCTGACAGAACGCCACAACAACGACCAAGGCCTTAGGTTGATTTCACATTACGGTGTCCTCAGTCTTGTCAATCGGTGTCATCTCGTTAAATACTGTGTGCACTAAATCCAGGTCAATTTTACCCGTGTCTTGTCCATTCAATTTTGCGACTTGTTCGATTTCTATGTAGTTAATGCTTATGGCATTTCATTGAGGCTGTGATACATAACTTCCATTTATTTTCGTGACAATGATGTTCATTTCCTTACTAATCACCAATTGTATATGCATACCAATTGTATTTCGTGTCTCACTCACCGCAAGGATATAGTCTGTGTATACCGAGTTTAATGCTACGCCGTCCCGCCCTTTCGTTCAGTTTGTGTCAACCCTGTCATGCTGGACACTCTGAATTCGCAAATGATGCGTCCTTTTGAGATTCTGACACTTTCAAAATCATCAAAATTAAACCGTCGCCCTCGATTTTACGACTCGCTCGTCGAACACCGCCTTTTTACGATCAGCATTGTGACTGTGACGTCGATTGATAATTGTTGAACTTTCTCTCACCATCAGGCTTCCCAGCTGCATGTGTTATGATAAGCCACAGAATGATCCGAAAGTTACGACGAGTCTTATTCTGGCTCGTGATGTTTCTGTGGATCAGCACCATAGTCTGCTACTGGTCTTACGTTGCTGTGAGTTATGTGCGCTCGTCACAAGACTCGGTACATTCTGATGTCGTAAAAAGGTAAGACACCGTCGCCATGCCGCTGTCCTTCAAGTCCTTTGGTAATATGTATCCAACAGATTTTCAGATGAAAAGTCACTTTTTCCGCTTTCTAGTTTTGCGTCGATGGCAACAAGGTGAACAAGTGCTAAGAAAGTTCGCGCTTTATTGTTGATTTGAAGTTGTGTTAAGATAGTATGCACCTCGAAAGGGAAAGACACTAATAATTACCCAACACTTACGCTATTTGAAATTCAAAATGGCCGCCACCTTTTGTTAACTCGATGGGAAAATTATTTTTTTCCCGATTTTCAAAAAAAAAACTAGATAGGCGAAAACTTTCCTTACTCCAAGAGCTTTAGATTGAGCCCCCACAAGTGGTTGATAAGAAAAGAATTTGTGGAAAATAATGAGAGCCCGTATATTAGTCCCCAGAGCGCATTCTACCTTAATATATATTCCCAAAGTTTTGAAGAGTTTGTCTGTAGCAAGGAAGATACCAGATTTCAATTGAGACAGAACAGTTTCTGCTCACCTGCCGCAATCATACTATGGCGCGCCGTCCTTCTCAACCTTTGTAAAGTACATCCTTTGCGACTACACCATCGTCGCTTCCACATGAAATTGTCAGAAATAAGCACGTGACACCCGAAGCACATTCTAACCGTTCGTCCTGACTATCACTAAAGTCGTTGCTTGAAATACACCAATACCAATCCATTTTTGTTTTGAGCAGGGACTCTCCCGTGACAGAAGCGCCCGAGGTAAAATGCAAACCAGTAGAATGCAACTGTGAGACTTCGAAGCGGGAAGAAAAAGAGGTTGACCAACCGATTAAGCCGGCAACGGAGAAGCCGCCGATGCCCAAGACGAACTACCCTCTAGTTGAACTGAAATCTTATATTCCGAACTTCTACACGAAGCTGCCAGACAGTGAAAAACATCGAGTGAACCAGAATACGAGTATTGTGTTTGTTCACGGTCAGAAAGCTTCGGCCACCATGAAAGGATGCTTAAGACTCGTCCAGAAGTCCCTACCCTACGCAGCAGCTGCACCCGAGGTTGTCTACGACGACATTGTGGCCCAGTTTTACCGGGATCACGCCGGGCCGTCGACGTCGCTGGGGAAGTTTTACTACGGAGAGGCCACGTTCGGCGTTTGCGAGCTGTCGCACGGTCACAAGCCGTGCGCCTACTTCACAGTTCTCCGGGAACCCTACGAGCGAGCGGCCTCGCTTTACGATTTCTGTCGGACAGAGGGGAACTTGAAAGAACGAATTTGTAATCTGTGGAACTTTAAAAGCATTTCGGTGACAGACTACGCTAAGGCTCTCGGAAGTCACGTCTTTGCGCACATCTTGTACAACCCAAAGATATGTACCGGCCGATTCGACAACAGAGTGAATGAGGCCTTGCACGCGGTCGGCAAAGCCGACAAAATCGACATGTCCCGTCGAGCGTTCTGCTGGTATCGCCACAAAGCCTTCATCGATCACCATCTGACCAAAGAAGAAAAGGACAAACTTCTCAACTACGTCTTGGAAAATTTGCAAAACTGGTTCGCCGTCATTGGAATCTTCGAGGAGTTCGCCGTCAGTCTGGAATTAATAGAAAACGCCTTCGCCGCGCCTTTCAAAAAATGCTCCATGTGGAAAAGGAACCCTTTCGAAGAGAAACGTACACAACAACAAAGAAATGACAGAACTTCCTTTAAAACCCAACTCATGTCAGATCGGAAAGTTTATGAAGCTCTTTACTATGATCTCCGTATTTACGACGAAGCAATGAAAATTTTCCATCTCCAAAAGGCGAAATTTTTCAGTCGATAGCAAAGACTGAAGACTCTCGCACGGGACAATGTATCTATACGGCCCCGGTCCATTTTGTATTTTTGCATCACAACTTACAAGAACCTTTCAACTCGAAGACTTCTCACGTCATAGTTATCTTGGTGTAGGAGTTCGATCAACGTTTTCTTTTACCCCCGACTCAAAATCCAAAATTCACTTTTTGTTCGGTTCTCATGTGTAATGTAATTTGGTTTGCATCCTTCGGGCAAGGTTTACTATTAAACTAGCATTTATCATAGTAATTTATGACAAGTCGCATCGTGTACTTTATTTTTATAATATGCTGGCCAAAGTCTTAGGCTAGAAGGTTGTCAAGGTGACAAGAACGAATGCGTCACGGGGTAGATGTTTGGACCCTTATTTTCTTTTCAATATTTTACTGGTATACTTCACGCGTGCACTCGTTGTTAAGCCTACGGGGCAAAAGAAATATTTTACCACATTTGCCTTTGTTCTGTTTTTTATGAAAACTGAAAATTGAATGTTTCAACGGAGTGAATATAAGGAACACGGACCACTGATTTCGAATTTCAAATAGCAGGAAAAATTCCGATAACCTGCTCCTCACCAAAACTTGCACAGTTACCATTGAATTTTGCTTTTGATTACGAAAAAAGCAGTTTAAAGTTCTAGAAAAAGGTTTTAAATTTATAGTTTTGAGGCGCATAGTACCTTTCATGTAATGCTATGATTTCTACGCGAAACCAACCAGTGCACTTGACATGGACGTTTTCACCGCGGCTATAGATTGTACTGTCGCCAAATAAAAGTGGAAAAAATGAACATAGTTGATGTATAAAAATGCTGAGAATTTAAATTGTAAATGATTACATAGCAAAGACTTTATGTTAGTGGAAAGAAAGAACTGGTCCATGTTTTACATATTTTTCAGACCATGCTATATGAATAAGTCTGTCAAATGGTGACTTGACAGATCATGCTCTCTGGTTTCCTGCTAAATTCTGCCGCTGGCTGCGCTGTGTTCACCAGCGGGACAGGTAAAGTAAAAAGTATATCGGCGATATTGAAAGCGTTCCGATCATCGACATGACCTTTCAGGAGGGAGGGAGATTATCGACGATGTGATCATGCAAAGCGCGATGCCTCGGGCGTATAAATTTAACACTCAGGCATCATTTGAAATGTGGTATAGACACAAACTGATGACGTCAAGTCACCGTACACAAAACACAGACGCCTTGTAACTATGGCATTGTCGACGTCATCAGTTTGTGGTTATACCACTTGCCTATTATCGTTCTCCTTCGTCTCTCCGAACCCTCTCTTGATCTCAAACTTTCCAAAAGCACCTAGTGTATCGGCTGATGATATGTTGACGTCAAACCGTGTTGTCTTGGTCAGGATCTTGACCCAAAATGGCGACCAATAATATAACTGACCATTAACCCTGCTTGTCACAGCGCAGCCTAGCGAGGGGGGAGGATGTGTTACGGAAAATGACGATGAGATCAATTCTCTGGGGAAACAGCAAATCAAATACACATTGTGAAAGGGCAAAAATATACTGAAAGTTCACTGATTTCTCAGAAACGTACCTTCAACAACATCTTGGAGGATCATGGAAAGCAAGGCATTAACAGCGAGGTTCTCTGAATACATGAAGAATGTAAACTTCGAACACAGGCCTTCGCAGTGATCTCCCTTGAGTAGAATGCGCCTCGGGGACAGATATTCGGGTTCTGAATTTTTTTAAATTCTTGTCTGATCTACCATGTGTAGAAGCTCAGTTTGAAGCTGTTGGAGTACGAAAACTTTTCACTGTCTACGTTTTTCGAAAATTTCTCTATTACAAAACTTCTGCATGGTAACGCCTTACTTTTATTCTTTGTTTTGGAAGAGAATGGTTGAAAGTTTTATCGGGGAAAGTGTGGGCGAAAGTTTAAAAGTGTTTCACATTCGAGGCGCGTACCACCTGTCGGTGGAAACCACCTGTTGATTCGAATGCAGGTGGCGCTGTGCATATCACGGACTCACGGACTCAAAGATGAATATGGTACAATAGAAAAAGCAGTTGACCAAATGAAGTCGTATTTGTTTCTTTAAAACGTTCAATAAAATGCAAACTTGCTTCCGCTCAGATGTTTCGGCAGATAATGTTTTAGGAGGCCTGAGGGTCTCTTCACAATTCAAGAGGTTTTACCTGTTTTTTGTTTGCTATTCATTATGCCAGCGTCGCTTACAATACAGTTACTCGTAGACAAATAGTTGTATCTTATGTGAGTAGTACTCTGCGTATAGAGCTGTCTCTTGTCCGCACAAGTACTTAAACACAAAGTACAGCCGTAGACGACATTTAAAAGGTCTCTACACGCTCCTCCTCGTGGTGGCGTTACGTGCGAGGGACTGTGGTGCTAAGACTAAATATTATGGAGAGACCATGCCAACACAAAATATGTCGTGACAAAATCACTGGACTTTGAACAATCTCCGTTAATTCCGCTTATTAGCTTATAGTATGTCAGTCTCAACGTCCTGCACAAAAGGGGACCACAAATTTTACTATCGTCTGTCCGAAAGGGAAGATATATGTTTGGTAATTTTCTCAGGATGGAAACTGCATTTCATCGTCAAAATTTGAATTTATCAATTTTCCATTCGCCACATCGAACAGTGTCACCCTCCGAAATGACCTCTAGGTGGCGTTGCACATGACGATGTATTTTGCTCAAAATTACTTATTTGTAAAGGCTCATTCCATTTTCATTAATTTGTGAACCAAAGATTAAAACATTTATTGGGTTCACCTTTTAGCATGACAGTCATAAGTTTGGTTAGAAAGTACTGTTAACTTTATGAAAAATTTATGCAAATTACTCGATTACCTGGCATCTTTTTTCTCTTTTCAACATTTCAAAAAACCTGAACTCCACTGTGATGTGACTTCGTCAAATTTCGTGAAATTTTCACATTGTGTTCCTTAAATAATATCTGGCCAAACAACAGTTTTTAGCAATAAAGTTCTTACATTTTGAATAAGAAACAGTTCAACTTGCTTGTAATTATTTTAATCATTTTTCCGAATGTCAGTATTTCAACCCCTGCCATTTAAGAATGAGAATAGATAAATACAAAACAATTTCTACACAAACTGTAGTTTCTGATGAGATATTAAATTTCATAAAGTATGATCAAGGTTGTGACTTCTATTGTTTGTTATCATTAATACCAAAATTGAGATTTTCTATCCCAAATATACCCCCCTTCCTTTGAGTAAACTATTGCTACCATACTAAACTTTAGATTCTCTGCTTTTTGAAAATATTACAGTACGGGGGAGTTTCTATGTCATCTTTGATAAGAAATATTGCGTAGAAAAAAAGGAGTGTTTGTCGAGTGCAACGCCACCTTAACATCATGAGATGCCGATTCCTGTATTTGATTTGCACACACGTGTTCGCTTGTAACACTCCCGTCTTTACGTCATCCGATCTCGACACGTAAGCGCGGTTCGAATGTTTTAGGGTGATTCCACTCCAAAACATATCAGCTTAATGAAGTACGTCCACACATTTAGAGGCTTTTTACATGGAATCAAATCTCTTTATCCGATTGCTAAATGACTTCTCAATAAAGCATTGACTGTTTACAGCCCACACTCGAGTTCCGCACTTGGTTTGGTGCCTAGCAACAATTGGTGCATGACGTTTATCTTCTACGGTTCATCAGGGCGTCGTCATCTTTAACGGACTTTTTCCCCCTTAATTTTTCTGTATCGATAGAACTTCAGGAAAGCGGCATTCTTGTTCTTCAATTTGCGATCCTGGCAGTCCGTTTGCTACACCTGGGCTGTTACAAATAGACCGCACATATGTCCTATCTGTGTTGAGGTAATACCGCACTTCGAGACCTGATTTTTTACAGCACGCATGTCTGTACTGATGACCTAGAAGCATTCATGTAGCTAGGCAACAAATGCTTCAAGGCATGTGCAGTATTCCCGGAAACAGTTTGTTTTAGTCGTAGAAAGTACAGATGAGTGTAACTGAAGAGCGTATACAGACGCACGGCAGCTACCCATAGAAGTCACGTGACGTCATAGAAATGCAAATGAGTACGACGAGGCTTCAAAGGGCTTCAGCGACTCGGCATTAACGTCTGAAACATCTGGAAGTCTGCGAGTTTGCAAACATGTACCCCTTATTGTCATAAAGCATGATTTCCTAGGGCCACTTTTGTAAATCCCCTGATTTGAAATATCGAATGTCCTCTTCGTTGTTCCGTTTAAATTTGATGAAACTTTCTTGCAAGTCTAAAATTAAAAATCCTATCGTGACCCTGTTGTTTCGATACATTTTCTAAAACGCAGACGAAAATCACGGTAATGGTATAGAGTTTTACCAATTTTAGGTAGTCAATCAATGGACGTCATTGATATGAAGCTAAACGTAACTTTCAAACGCTAAAATTCGCTTTCTGAACTTTGCTAAGGCTAGCAACTGATTGCGCGCATTTAGTACGTTTAGCAGTCGCCCCAGAAGACTGTGACGAGGTTCAAACGTTTGGAGTTTTACCTGTGTCACTGGATGTCGTTCAAATACAAAAAAAAACCCAACAAAATCCAGAACTAATCACTGTTATCTTTCATGCACTTAGTACAAATAAACAAATGCAGAACAACTCGGCGGAATTGTAACATTGAACCAATCAGAGGATGACCTTTGACATCCGCGACGCTCGATGGCATTTAAATTCTCGAACCAAAGGGTCGTTCGGGTGCTTTTAAATGGGGCATGGAAATAAATAAATAAAATACTTTGTATTTTCAAAGTTTAATGAAGTTTCCATTTGCGAAGCGTCCCCTAAAGGTAGGTGAGTATCAATATATTTATGCACGCCACATCAATGATAAATAAGTAAACAAATAAATAAGTAAATAAGCGTGAGTACTTGGTAACGATGGAACGGACGTTCTGAAAATTTAATTTTGGTGATGCGATGTAATTCACTTTTCAAGTTGAAAGCGATTTCGGAAGAAGGAAAACGAGAAAGAATTAAAGTTACTCTCCCCGTTATGTTAAGAGGGTTACCACTGAACTATGCACAGAGCAACCCCTATATGCCAACTCGAAGCTCAGTGATCGTTGAGAATAAAGTAGTTATATGAACATACCGGTAGCAATCGGGATTTTTAAATATCGATTTCTCTCAAGAGTGCGGTTTTTTATTTGTTATTTGAACGTGTCATCGCAAACCACGCTACATGGAGTTACCGGAATCCCACGGTCACCTGCCAATGGCTGGTGCCGGACCACTTCAAGCTTCGTTGAATGTATACTCTCCCTCTTGCATCGCTCTCGGCTTGTTCATCTCCCGGGGCCTACACGCTTCCTTGTGTGTTTGCATTAAACGCCACTACTTGACCCCATATTTATCAGTCTAGAAATCCAATCCCATGAACTCAAGGTGCAGTGAAAATGCACACACATCGGGGTCTAAAGCAGATCTTTTACCCAAGCAGGGCACAATGCGCTCGCCATTTTTGTTTCGATTTCCAAAATATTGATCAAACCTTTGTACACTCTATGATTCCACTTCACTGACGATAACTTTTAATAATATCATAGTGGAGTACGGAAGAGCCCTAACTTTGTAAATAGTTTATAACCATGTGAAAGAAAAACGAAGAAGATTTAAAACTTTGCGAGGATGTAATTCGCGTGTTTTTATAAATCTAAAAATATGATACGAGTTTATCCATATGAATGTAGTTCACATGACTGATTTCGGACCATAAACTTTCTTAGGAAATTAACCGGGTTTTTTCTTTTCTTTCTTTAGATAGGTTGCATTGTCGTTGATGCGAAACAGATCAATGATATAAAAGTTTTTTTTTTATGTTTCAAAAGATGTTGCCTTGCACTTTAACTGATGAAAGAATACGTGTATAAAATATCTGTATCGCTGGCAGCAATATGGCGTGCACATAACTGTATTCTCTGACTCTCAATATCGCCGGATCATCTCACTATAATCGATTTGAGGAGCTTAGCGACTGTTGAAGCCATAGTACAAACGGGAGGCGGCGAATATCGATTAAATACCCGGGCATCACACTTTGTTTCCGTGTGCCTTCGGCCATTGTGAAGTGGCCGACCGCTTTGAAGCCATTTGTCCATCGATTTGCTTTGTGATGCCAGCGCGCTAGACAACGACAGCGCAAGACAATGGGGCCAAAACAATATACAAACACAGAGGTTTCACCGAGCGTTGGTATCAATCTACCCAACAAGCTAGCACGAGCCGTTTTCACGTGTTTGAAAGATTCTATTAAGAAACAGAGAGGCCCTTCTAAATCAAGTGCACCGACAATGACCTTGAAAATATTCAAGGAAAACATGCAAACGATTCTGCGCTATTTTTCCCCTTGGTTAGACGGAGGGCGCAAAAGTTGCCAGCTGAGTTAGCATGTGTAATTGCATTGGGTAGCGACGATAATAAAGCAGGCCTTCCTGCCTTCTCGAATATCGAGCCAACATACTCATTAATACGGCGAAGGACAGGTGAACTGCCATGACATTTTGGTAATGTGTGTAAGTCTCGTTTGTAAAATCTGCCTTGGTTATCAACGCTGGGGGAAGATTTCAACGAGTTTTAACTCATTTTAAGACATTGTGACCGAATTTACGTAAAGGTGGTCTTGTATTATTGGGGGGGGGGGGCATATAAAGGTCTGATTACACTCAACTGTGTTTAGAAAACCCTCAAATTACAACACATGAAAGAAAGTAACCCCCGGCAATCTGTTTCTTCCCTTGTGCTCGGATCTTGCTTTACGTAAGCAATGGTCTTGTACATCAATTTGACTTCGACGAATATTGTTCTGTAAGTTTGGTTTTCAGCCCATGTTTTTCAACCTTGTTTCTGATTTGCCTGTCGGGACTGACACACATAAATTAACCTTCGACGAAGTCATATCAAGTGAGGATACGGTTACAATGTCACGGAGAAAGTTGAACCGTCAATAGTAAGTGAGATTGGCACAACCTCATGAAGAAAGTTTCCCCAAAGTGATAAACAGGTGACACCGATACTTGGACCGGACGTTGGTACACAACGCAATTATTGGAGATGTGATTTGTCGTTGACTTCAATCAGACATTTGCCGACACCTTTAGCTTTGTACCTTGGCCGTCGGTTGTCCAAGAAACCGAGTGGTGGGCAAGTATAAAATTACGACGTCAAATTATAAAACGATGTACAAAATAACTTACTTTCAGACAGGTATCCCTATGTGTCAAAAGTCAACTGCAAAATCTGGGTCTGAAAACGCTTGGTAACAGCCGAGTTTGTCAAAAACCGCCTTTACCACTCTGCCGGTAGCTGACAGTACTATAAACAAGTGTTTCTTTGCGATGTGAATGATACTAGAAATGAATGGACTACCCGTTCTCGACGTAATTTCTGCGCACGCGCCGTGACTAGCTCACGAGGTTTGAGAATCGGCGGTCGGGTGTCATCGATTAGAGAACCCCCTTCTCATGAGATAATCACATCTTTCCAATTAGAAGTGGATCGATACATTCCAGACAATCGCCTCATTTGAATATCCACTGTTATTTTTTTAATAGCGCCCAAAATGAGTCCTTTGTTTGATCCGTGATCGGTCGATACCAAATTACGACCCACCGTTGTCATGTTTCGCGATGCGAAAATGCTTAAAATGGCCAATAATAGCGGATTTACACCATGTCAACGCGGTCAAAGTCGTGGACAACGATGGCTCTCCAAGTCAGAAAATTGATACGTTTGATGACTGTACAATCTCTGTATAAAGTTGATATTTGGGCTATTTCGCAAACTATGATATCTGTCAATCACTTTCCACAATTTAGAAAGGCGCCACCATATTTCAAAACGTGACAAGATAATCTGATTCATAATAACTGTTCTATAAACGACAGTCCAATGACATTTAACTGAAAATATTGTCACATATTGGGACAATAGTTTCAAGGAACAGTGGCTGTAATTTGTGACAATGTTCTCGGTATACTCGATCCAGCGAATCAACCACACTTTCTTGGACAACTTCCCACAACATTTTGAAATAACAATGCGGCGTATCGGTGTGTGACATGCATTGTTCTGTTATTGTTGATAACTGAACTAAAGTCCGGAGTCCGGACCTCAATTCGATTATCTACGCCAACAGTACAGGACACACACATGCTGCCAACGGTGACAAGCTGAGTACTGGGTACTCCAGCACACTATCAGAAGTCGAAATTTCGACACTATGACTGGCACATACACCATCACACTGTCAAAAGTTACGGTTTCATGTGTACATATGAAGTCGAGAAAAACTGCCCTGACTTGCCAATTTTTTAATCAACGCTCGGTCTCCGTGACGATTTTCATTAACTTTTGCCCCATGATTGCTACTAAATAATCGCACTCAACTTTGTGTACTTCCGAAAGGTCGTTGCCATAACCCCGAGATAATGTCGGTGGCTCTATCTGTTGCCGGAGTGAATTTTGACTCCTAAAATTAGATGCTTACGTGAGAACTCGACGCGAAACGGTGACGCCAGTGACAGGATCGTTTGTGTATAGCCTGGTTGCCATGGGAATGTAGTTCGTATCACAGTATATTCACTTTATGTTGAAACAGGGATGTATTTGATGATTTATCAGATCTTATACTTAGCAGACAACTTCAGTTTCAGCGGGGATGTATCATGTACATTGTTTCCCGCCCTTCACGTTCATCTGTAACCTTGCTCTTTCAGTGGTAACCACGATAAAATGCGTTCAAATCTTTTATAGGAAGAACAGTTCCATTACAATTATGAGAGAAATACGGTTTTACGACCAATTACAACGATGTGACAATTATCAAGGCTTCAAATCACATTGTTCAACAACCTTTCTCTGCCGTTTTGGTAACGATAAACGGTGATGTTGACCCTTGTTCAAAGGTGACGAACGTCATCACTTGGCCTCCGCATATATCGGTCAAGTGGACTGAGAGAGAGAGAGAGAGAGAGAGAGAGAGAGAGAGAGAGAGAGAGAGAGAGAGAGAGAGAGAGAGAGAGAGAGAGAGAGAGAGAGAGAGAGAGAGAGAGAGAGGCTAGACAGACAGACAGACAGACAGACAGACAGACACACTGACACATACAAAGATACAGTCAGAGAGAGGCACTGACAGATAGAGGCAGAGACAGAGGCAGAGACAGAGAGACATAGACAGACAAAGATAGACAGAGAGAGACAGAAACAGGCAGACAGAGGCAGATACAGAGACAGAAATAGGGAGTGGTTGGGTTTGGATACCTATTAATACATAAATTTAGTTTGCCAATTTTCAATATTAAATTTAGTTCCGTCTTCTGAAATATTCAAGAGGGGTCTAAATCCTGATCAACAGTAAAACTTGACTTTGTCATCAGACTTTGTAAGTTAACAGGCATTAGATAAGTACTGAACAAAGTTCGCGAAAGTTGGGAACTTCGAACCTCGGGAGGGCCAACGGAGGCATGGAGGTCTGGGTATCGTGTGTTACCTGTGACAACCAAGGTACTAAAGAAACCAAAGTTTTCGTTATGTAAAATTAAATGACCCGTTAAAGAGTGCAAGCAGTACTCTCAAGATTCATGACTTATGCAAAGAAAACGATTGCTACACTTTGAATCCAGAATTATTTATGTTTCTGAGTCAAAATTTGGCGTGGTAACGCTTGGAATCGATACGATTAAAGGGAACTTTCTGTCACGCATTGCCTGCTACATTCAAAGGAAAACCACTGTATAAATCCAGTTTTGCCTTTTTGAAACAGTTATTTAAACCAGAAGGCATGCATATTTTGGGTTTAAATTTGGATTATCCCTTTTGACGTGCAGAACCTACAAATTGTAAACCACGGACTTTTTATCTCACAAGCTTAATTGTAATGTTGACTTGCAGGTATATCATGCCTTCGGAACAGATTTTCAACTGTTTCTTTTTTAAGTAGCTGTCTGTGTGGACTCAATTCAAAGCCTGTGAAGTAAATGTAGTGTTAATCGTCGTCTGGTTATGGCGAAAATTGGACTTAAATTTTTCGCCGTATAGTTAACACACAACGGGAATATGGCGGCCATTTTACATTTTCATATTGTCATGGGCAAATTTTGGTGATTTATTTGTCTACTCGAAATAAATCTGCACGGTGAGTCTTTACTTTTAGTGATGACATAAAAAAGAAATGGTTTAACGTTTCATTAAGGGAAATTCGAGCAATAGTGTAAAAACTCCGGGCCCGTACTGCCTTAACACGCATGCGCAATCCTACGCAGGTAAATGATAATCTGCCAAAAATTTGTCGTTGCGTCGACTCAGTGTACAGATCTGGCATCCAGAGATAAAAAGTGCTTGCGCCATGTAAAGGATGTTAAAGGATGTTAATCAGTCGTTATCTTCAATACATTATACATTCAAACCAACAACTTATAATAAAGGTAAAATGCGCCTTGAGGACAGGTATTCAAACTCTCAAACTCTACAGTTTCATTTTGGTCGACCTACCAATTGTGGGAGCTCATTTTGAAGCCCATGGCGTGAATAAACTTTTCAGAGAATTATTTTTGTGAAAATTGAAAATTTCATTTCCCCGTAGAGTTAACAGAGGGATGGCGGCCATTTTGAATTTCAAGTGTCGGTAAATAGTAAGTATATTTGTTTCTCTTTTTTTTAATCTTTTCTCATTTTATTGCCATTATTCATATTTTACAGAGAAAAAGGATCCTTAAACGGAGAAAAAAATTACATTAAATTGATTATGCTAACACAGTAATGCCAGTAAAGATTATTTTGAAAAATGAATTTATTCAACGGTACAAAATAGAAAAATTGAAGAATCCATATGCTAGTCAGCTAGAGGAATACATTAGCATAAGTAATTTGTTTCTCTTGTCCTACAAAATTTTGCACGGTGACCCCAAATTTTTATTTTTTATTTACAAAGAGACTGATTTAAATGTTTCTTTATAGAAAATTTGAGCAAAAGTTTAAGATTTTCCATTTTGAGTCGCGTACTACCTTAAACTACAATCGGGATCCCGTGCTGTTATGATTGGTAGACTGTACCAGGACTTGAAATAAAAATAACTAACACATGAAGTCACATATCTCATAATCTTCGAGTGTCATATGCTAATTACCCTGCACATGAATGATAATGTATGCTCTTTGTCGTTTTTGGACAAATGCCAAGTTCGTATTCAACTTCACCTACTCCATGCTTCGCAAAAATGTAAAAAAAAATGTACGCTTTTTTTATCTCGAGACGTTTAATCTTTCACGCGTGGCTTACAATGTAAAAAAAACATATAAATAAACAAAGCTGCAGGACCACGACTCTTTAACACTAAAATTGTCTACCGTACAGTAAGTTTAATATGTTTTAAAAATCCAAATAAAAGTAACTGATCCCTAGTGGTCTAGTGGCTAGGATATGTGGCTTTCACCCCAAAGGCCCGGGTTCGATTCCCGGCTAGGGAACATAATATTTTGCTAGGGTGTTGACATTCATATCGCTTTCATATAAATACTAAGCAATTTAGGTAATGACATTTAAAAATTTCTGTATTTTATTTGTGCTGCAAAAACCAAACAATCGTCACTCTCTGAACTGTTTTGCGAGTCGCTCCTTACAATGAGTGTGTAATGTTTTCAATATCTCATGCAGCTGCTGGTGCACACTATGAGGCGTGGGACGCACTGTCGGTACCGATTCTTTGCAGCCATATGCGCCTTTCAATAAATAGCATTTCCGTTCCATGGATGATTTAGGGGCGTCTGTCTGAACGTCACCAACCTTTCCGTATAATAGAAAATCTTTTTGTTACCATTATTAGTAAACTGTCAGACAAATAGGAATCGTTTCAGTGAGTATTTAGCTTGTCGACTCGGCAAATACAGTTGCAAATTGCATTGTTATTCATAATATACAAACGAATTCTGGTCAGAACTAAAAGGGCAAATGTAAACAATAACAGTGCGTTCTACCTAGAATAGACTTGTATTGACAAGATAAATTGTTGGTGTTCCAACATGCTTCGGGGAGAAGAATAAGAACTTGCAATAGAAATACAAAACAAAAATAGTGAAAAAAATCAATAAAAGTTACAGCTACTAGTCTTTGAACACTGTTTGTTATCGAAAAAGAAAAAAGGCAATATAACTTTAATGGTCCACGGTATTCTTCAATTGTTGAAATGAGATCATGTTTCTATACCACAACAAAGCAAGCAAAGGGAGAGAATTTCCACACCATTCATACACTTAGATCAGCGCTTATTGCGACCCAAGAACACGTGGAAATTACAATATTATAAGGTTATTATAAACTAATTCTTTGTACACTTTAATCAGCTTTAAACTGCCCAAAACAGTGTGAGTAACGCGGGTTATTTCTGCAATTTTTAACTGCCTGATGATTTCAGGGACATGTCTATAGCCCTCTATCGCCCAAAACAATAACTTTCATCCATGCAATTGAATACATTACAAACAAATGAGAACGATTTTAATACCGAATTATGTTTTCTTGTTTGCCTTTTGTTTGCTTGTGCTTCCCTAGGCCCTTGGATAATTCGAGACTTGATTCGTATAGTGTCGAACCGTTGAGGGCGCTTATTCGAAAGAAATGCGCTTTCTGTTATTCGTCGCAATGTTTACAGGGTTCCCAGTTTATTTTGTGTTCAGTTTTGGAATACAATTTTGTTGAATATCTAATGATAATGTTTTGAAGAGACATCTTCTAAAAAAATGAAGTTTTCCCAAAATACTTTGCAAGACAAAATAGAACGCTTTCGTCATCATATAGCTTACACTCACGTCACTGGTGTCCATGGCATGCCATTGTCATGCGCGAACACCGAAGTTCTGCGAGAATCAACTGCGTGTTCTTATATCACTTTACACGTCGGCGCCTTAAAACGAAACCTCCTTCCCTCGCTTTATTGAGTACAATTTTCAGGTTTAAGGAGTTAGATTTGTTCCACGGAGAACTGCTCAATGACCCGAGAGTCGACAGTCCCGCCATGGGAATAGCACCTAGTTTTCCCCTTCAACTTGTCCCAATCAACTACAGCAATCCGTCCAGTTTTACTTCAACAGGTGAGTACTGAAAAAATTGCGTTACAGAATTTCTGTCTATGTAGGTCTTCTTTTACGGTAGACAGCGTGCTGACGAAAGCCATTTAGTGTGAACCATTTGCTGTAGAGTTGAATATGCATGTCTTGGCTTATTCGATTCAAGTCAACAGTAAACAACAACGTGTATGAAAGAGACGGCAGTACGACTAACTTAGGCCTAGATTATATTTTGCGAAAATAACATTTCACATTTAGATGAGAGGCGGGGAGGGGGACCATGGAATAGCGATGAAAATATCCCCCGTATATAGCTAACTCCTGCGGTATTTTTCCTTGGAAACGATTTTCACCCGTCTCATTACCATGAGTATTAATTGCATAGTGATAACCTTTTTCGTGACAAGAAGATGTCCCAGAGAAGAAGAAATCCGAGGGGATAAATTGAATTGCCAAAAACTGTCCCGCCTTCACCACACTGCAAGCCACAAGTCCTTGTATAATCTGCGGTTTGTATTTCCTCGTTGTACTCGTATTCAAATGCGGCCTTCCATGCATGTCTTTTACAACGATTGAAATTTCAAATAAAACTGCTTTTAATTCTCATCCTACTCAAGATATTCGTAATTTTATTACGAACGAATTCAACATTCTGTACAGCTCTCGAGAACCTGCATAGTTAGGCCTACTGTAAAAAAATTACACATGCGGTTATCTATCAAAATGACAAACGCCTTGTTTCATTGTCGTTCGCCCTTCGTGAGATGTCCCTCAGTTTGTCAAGCCGATTTGCACCTGCTCCGAGTGTTGATTGGGTTTACTATACTTTTCTTACACGACAGGCGAACGATTTCCTCTTCTTTTTTGTTGAGACATTTCTAGGCATAAAAGCGCGGGAAATTAAATACGTTTTGCGAGTCGCATAGCCATGACTACAGCCCGTGCATAGCAAATGTCATTGCAGTGTCAAAATACAGAGCGTTACTAGGTCATATCTTTATGTAAACCGATAAATACTATGCGATACTCCATTATATATTCAATAGGAATTGTTCCCTGACTTTGTCCATCACAAATGTCACTTCAACCTTTTAAGGTAGAATCCGCCTCAAAAGTAAAAATATTTGTGTTCTCAATTATTTTCGATGCTTTTCTGATCTACCACTTATGGGGCTCATTTTAAAACTCTTTGTGTAAGAAAAGTTTTCACTCTCTTAGTTTTTCGAAATCTGAAAAATATTTTCCCCATAGAGTTAACGACAGGGATGGCGGCCATTTTGAATTTCAAACATCGGTAAATGTTACTTAATTTGTTTCTCTAGTATCAAATTTTGCACGGCGACCCTTGATTTTCGTTCTTGAAGTGGTAAGAGAATAGTTTAAAGTTTCATTGAGGAAAGTTTGAGTAAAAAATAACGTTTTTCACTTTCGAGGCGTGTACTACAGAAAGATATCAACCCAGTTGTACACATATAGTAACGGAAGATGAGTCAATCTTCTAAAGTTGCTATCAAATAAATTTATCTATAAACCACTTTACATCTAATTTCTCAATAATAGATTTCTACAACTTGGAATTTGCCGTTTCTGTAACAAACTTGACAAATATTATCATAAATAGTATAGTCAACCTCAGAGATATCATCATAGTCTCAGTAAAAACGAAAAGAAAAAACTCTACGGTTATTGTTTATGATCATACATGTAGTAGGATAACAGAGATAATGGGTGTCTACTGTTTTCCTATCGGTACGAACGTTATGTGAAAATTGGCAGAAAAACATGTCAGCCAATTAATGAAAAACAAAATTAAGCACGCAACTAGTGTCTTCAGGAAGCTCCCTAGTGGTCTAGTGGCTAGGATATGTGGCTTTCACCCACAAGGCCCGGGTTCGATTCCCGGCTAGGGAACATTTAGACATGAGATTGTATTAAAGTTTTACGGAGGAGTCTTTACGTGTTTATAGATAGTAACTTCAGATTAGGCGCTTTAAATAAAATCCTTTGTTTGCCATCCACGTGCTGGTAGGTATTCAGGGAAATTACGAAGACAAACACAACGTTAATTCTGTTACAAATAAAAAATATTATTTTTCCAAAAAGGAAACTAAATAATTGAACTTATGTTAATACACCGTTGATTTTTTTTTGTCTGTGTTTTTTTTCCCTGGCTGGTAGGTTTTTCAAAAATCCAAGGATGGCAAACAAAGAATTTTCTTTGATTGGCCTTAGGATGGTACCATGGGAAGTAATACTTCTGAAAATTGAACTTTTGAACCACGTCGGCCGAGGGCATTCAGTAATCAGTCATAACCACACATTTCTTCTCGCCTGTGCCTCAAACTCTCAGAAGCGTCTGTGTTTTAATGTTTTCCTCTGTTTCCGGCATTGTGTGGAGTTACCTTGAAATCATGTTAAGAAATTCAAGTTTAAACAGTTTTTTGTTGAAAAAGCAAAAATTTAATTTTCTTCATTCATTCATTTACATGTAAAGAGAGCACGACAGCTATTGACATTTTCACGACAAGTAAGTCCAAGGTCATTTGGTTCACTATTACTTTGAAAAGATTGCACTATGACCGCTGATTTTAATCCTTGATTATGAAAGATAATACTTTAAACTGTTCTACAGGTCTACACTCTACCAGGTCTACACTCACCATCGATAATATATAATAATAGGCTAGGGCAAAACTATAATGGTGAACACTTTCCATGAGTAAAGCACGAACAAAAGTTTAACGTGCTAATTTTTCAGTCAGGTACTGTTTAAATCGTCTCGAACAATAATATGAATAATATCGTGTAACCGTTGCCTTCAAGTATGTCTAAAACATACTTTTGGAGCCGTTATCGCGCCTCATTCTGCCATGTTAGAGGGATGTGTAATGGTTGAACATCTAGTTGCGCTACTTTTGAGCTATTCATGCTGTGCCCCGTGTTCAGAAATATCAGTTTTTGTTGAAACGCTCTCCAAGGGTTTCTCAGAGAGAAATGCTTTGCTGCTTGGAAAGCTTAAAAAGAACGATGTTTGCTTGCCTCTAACATCACTGACAGATTCTGTTTTACACATACTGTGTACATAATTCGAATAACAAATCTCTCACCACAGAGCTTAGCAACTTGTTCAACTATCTACCGTAGAGGGCGCTCACCCGGTTCTACAACATGAAGAGCGCTAACTAATTTTGCTTCGTATACTTCGTAGGTGAACACCAGGAAAATTTCGAACTCCACACAGAAGAAACCGTGTTCGAGAAAATAACAAAGAAATTCTTCGTCACCATGGTCGATGAAAGGGAAAGAATGATAGAGGCGAAGAGGAAACTCCAATGTAAGACTGGAGCATTAGCATTTTCAATACATGTACATGCTGCACTTCAAACAACCATATGTGTCGTTAAGAGTTTTTTTCAGAAGAAAGGGGCCGTTTACGTTTACAGAATGCCATAAACTGAGCATGAAAGCTCCCAATAAAGAGGGAAATGAAAGTATATTTTAAAAACAAATCAGTGATGTTATGGAGAGAGAAATTTTGCTGAAGGAATGTTTTGAAAGTCGGTGTACGTGTAGACTGCATTGTTATTGTTGACTTATCTGGTCAAGTCAACAATATCAGTCTACACATTCATTGAAAGGCTTAGCTGACAAGCTGAATACTGTGTAAAACAAGAAACTGTTATTGCCCTTAAATACAAAAATGGTGAAGTAGTTACGGCTAGTGCCACTGGTCCTTAAACTTATTTCAGAAAAGAAATATTGGTACCGGATCTATAGCTTCACTGGAGGTGGCGCTGGGGGGGGGGGGGGGGTCGGGAGGTGATGGACAATCAAATTAAATCTTTTACCTTTTCAAGCTGAATGTACA
The DNA here is from genome assembly GCF_041260155.1 of Ptychodera flava. NCBI lineage: Eukaryota > Metazoa > Hemichordata > Enteropneusta > Ptychoderidae > Ptychodera > Ptychodera flava. The sequence goes on along the minus strand of NC_091939.1, from coordinate 15,695,328 downwards.
CCAAACTACATTACAACGGGGACTGTCTAACGGTCAGTGCAAAATCGGTCCAGCTACACCTGTGGATGTCATTCCAAAATACGGCGTTTGACTGACTACCCTGTTAACTTGACGTTCCCTACCTGATGAAATGAAATTGATATTGATGACAGTCATAAACTCCTGTTTTACCCATATCAACACCCTGTCCTTCGTGCTTCCCACGAGGGTGGAAAGAATACAAATGGGACACTAACGCTGGGGCGGGGGTCATTTTTTTTGTTGTATAATGTGGAACTGTTGGGAACATTACGTCAATCTTAGTACAATCTCACAAAACTTTTTTATGGATTCGTACACTGTCTTTACAGTTGCGGGCATCTCGGCAAAACAAGTTACAATTTATTGTACAATAAATACGACATAAAACAAACCTATTTGTTACAGGTTGCAGAAACAACTTTGAGGGGAAGATTTTATTTCCAAGAATACATTTATTTTTCATTTGCTGGCAGTAACGCACATCTCCGACAAATTTTCAGTGTACATTTGTTTTCTCTAATTAATTTCCTCATGTTTTTAAATTCTCAGCTATGGATTATGAAAGCTATACCAAAAAGTACGGATGGTCGGAATCAGAGATTGCAGATATAAGTGCTCAGTTCTGCACCTTTGACCAAAACCAGGACGGAGTTATCGACTTTCACGAACTGTAAGTGATGGCGAACCATGTTTTCCAAAGTGAATGTGAGTTTGTCAGTGTGTCTCGTACTGTGAACTCGTGTCCATGTCTTTTAGTTTGTACATAACGGGGCGAAAGGAGGGATACAAGAACAGGCAACGGTTCTCTGACTCACGAACCCTAATCTGATTCGCCATCAGTCTCACATCTGAAACCTACATGTAATTAGCGGTGAACGTGTTGCTCTCGAGTTCCCTCTTTGAAACATATGACGGAGGGATGGTTTATTTTTTCCTCGGTAGATGCAAAGCGTTAGACGAACTAGGAGATCACACCTCGAAGGAAGAACGGAGGGCCTATTTTGACAGCGTCGACGACGATAATTCAGGCGGTATCGAATTTGATGAATATTTACAGGTGAGATTTGACCTCTAAAATGTTTAAAATTGGTCTAGTTTACTTTCAGCGTGCCTTGTTTGCTCTGAAAGCGTTCAGAGATTGGCTGCATCAATGGGGATTGGATATTGTAAAGTTGGCAAGCAGAAGTATGGAGGGGCAGGTTGCTGGTCAGTGGTGTAATCATAATCGATTGACGAGAGAAGTTCACCTTTCACCATCATGGTTTTGCCCAAATCCATTGTTATCAATGGTGATTGTGGACCTGTTTACGGGGCATTGGGGTGAACAAGTTTATAATGTCATCACATTATATGAGAATGTGAGTGTAGACGCGGCGGGTCAATCCTGAAAAATGAAAACAAACTACAAACAAACAAACAACGCCCTAAAAACTATGAGGAGAGGTGACTTGTGAATTGCTAAAAGCACAGACAAATAGAGAAACAGTTTCTCTATTTGTCTGTGCTAAAAGTGAAGTCGCCAAAAAAGAGAGGCATGCGTGTGCTCACGTCCAGTGTATATCATGTCAATAATTGCAGAAAATTCCCTCACAAAATTTCTCGAATGATCATCGGGCTATGATCTGCTTCCCCTGCGTGTTGATTCTGGAAAATTGGATGTTTTTTCCTCTTGTGTGACTTGACTAGTTGTTTGTTTGTTTGTTTGTTTCATGCCAGCTTGTCCGTGAAGTTATGAGACACCAACGTGAAGGTCAAGCGAGTGGGAAACTCGACGATCTATGCGCTCACGGCACAGAAAGGGCCATCAAAATACGCAAGCTCAGTGTCTTACAGCAGATGGAGTCTGGCGTCTTCTAATACGTATGTATTGTAGAGTTTACTAGTACATCTTGGTCACCAAGTCTACATACATATTTTCTCAATGCTTTGTTTACGTATGTTTACTCATAGACAGTACTGCCTATTGTTTACTTAACATCCTGAGATAGCTAATTATTGTCTGCGAGACAGCTAAGGAAATTGTTTACGTATGTTTACTCATAGACAGTACTGCCTATCGTTTACTTAACATCCTGAGATAGCTAATTATTGTCTGCGAGACAGCTAAGGAAATTGTTTACGTATGTTTACTCATAGACAGTACTGCCTATCGTTTACTTAACATTCTGAGATAGCTAATTATTGTCTGCGAGACAGCTAAGGAAATTGTTTACGTATGTTTACTCATAGACAGTACTGCCTATCGTTTACTTAACATCCTGAGATAGCTAATTATTGTCTGCGAGACAGCTAAGGAAATGATGAACACCTAGGGCTACACGTACTTACATTTACAGACTAAAAAGGATGTACATTTGGAAATACAGTACCAAAATTTTCTCCACCAAGTTTATCCATTCAGCTTAAGGCTAAATTATATATAGAAGAGAAAAATGTAAAGCGTGGACAATGCAAAAATAATGGAGATTT